>NC_134362.1:8564947-8651866 GCF_048569485.1 Anomaloglossus baeobatrachus | reverse complement strand
TGTGGTAGTCTGCCCCCCCCCCTTTCCGCCCTGTGGTAGTCTGCCACCCCCCTTTCCGCCCTGTGGTAGTCTGCCCCCCCCCTCTCTGCCCTGTGGTAGTCTGCCCCCCCCCTCTCTGCCCTGTGGTAGTCTGCCCCCCCCCCCGCTCTGCCCTGTGGTAGTCTGCCCCCCCCTCTCTGCCCTGTGGTAGTCTGCCCCCCCCCTCTCTGCCCTGTGGTAGTCTGCCCCCCCCTCTCTGCCCTGTGGTAGTCTGCCCCCCCCCTCTCTGCCCTGTGGTAGTCTTCCCCCCCCCCCTTTCCGCCCTGTGGTAGTCTGCCCCCCCCCCCCTCTGCCCTGTGGTAGTCTGCCCCCCCCCCTCTCTCTGCCCTGTGGTAGTCTGCCCCCCCCCTCTCTGCCCTGTGGTAGTCTGCCCCCCCCCCCCCCCGCTCTGCCCTGTGGTAGTCTGCCCCCCCCTCTCTGCCCTGTGGTAGTCTGCCCCCCCCTCTCTGCCCTGTGGTAGTCTGCCCCCCCCTCTCTCTGCCCCTGTGGTAGTCTGCCCCCCCCCCCGCTCTGCCCTGTGGTAGTCTGCCCCCCCCTCTCTGCCCTGTGGTAGTCTGCCCCCCCCTCTCTGCCCTGTGGTAGTCTGCCCCCCCCCTTCTCCGCCCTGTGGTAGTCTGCCCCCCCCCTCTCCGCCCTGTGGTAGTCTGCCCCCCCTCTCCGCCCTGTGGTAGTCTGCCCCCCCCTTTCCGCCCTGTGGTAGTCTGCCCCCCCCCCTTTCCGCCCTGTGGTAGTCTGCCCCCCCCCTTTCCGCCCTGTGGTAGTCTGCCCCCCCCCCCTTTCCGCCCTGTGGTAGTCTGCCCCCCCCTTTCCGCCCTGTGGTAGTCTGCCCCCCCCTTTCCGCCCTGTGGTAGTCTGCCCCCCCCCCTTTCCGCCCTGTGGTAGTCTGCCACCCCCCTTTCCGCCCTGTGGTAGTCTGCCCCCCCCTCTCTGCCCTGTGGTAGACTGCCCCCCCCTTCTCCGCCCTGTGGTAGTCTGCCCCCCCCCTCTCCGCCCTGTGGTAGTCTGCCCCCCCTCTCCGCCCTGTGGTAGTCTGCCCCCCCCCTTTCCGCCCTGTGGTAGTCTGCCCCCCCCTTTCCGCCCTGTGGTAGTCTGCCCCCCCCCCTTTCCGCCCTGTGGTAGTCTGCCCCCCCCCTTTCCGCCCTGTGGTAGTCTGCCCCCCCCCTTTCCGCCTGTGGTAGTCTGCCCCCCCCCTTTCCGCCCTGTGGTAGTCTGCCCCCCCCCTTTCCGCCCTGTGGTAGTCTGCCCCCCCCCCTTTCCGCCCTGTGGTAGTCTGCCACCCCCCCTTTCCGCCCTGTGGTAGTCTGCCCCCCCCCTTTCCGCCCTGTGGTAGTCTGCCCCCCCCCCCCCTTTCCGCACTGTGGTAGTCTGCCACCCCCCTTTCCGCCCTGTGGTAGTCTGCCCCCCTCCCTTTCCGCCCTGTGGTAGTTTGCCCCCCTCCCTTTCCGCCCTGTGGTAGTTTGCCCCCCTCCCTTTCCGCCCTGTGGTAGTTTGCCCCCCCCCCCTTTCCGCCCTGTGGTAGTCTGCCCCCCCCCTCTCCGCCCTGTGGTACTCTGCCCCCCCTCCCTCCGCCCTGTGGTAGTCTGCCCCCCCCTCTCCGCCCTGTGGTAGTCTGCCCCCCCCCCCCTCCGCCCTGTGGTAGTCTTCCTCCCCCCCTCTCCGCCCTGTGGTAGTCTTCCTCCCCCCCTCTCCGCCCTGTGGTAGTCTTCCTCCCCCCCTCTCCGCCCTGTGGTAGTCTTCCTCCCCCCCTCTCCGCCCTGTGGTAGTCTGCGCCCCCCCCCTCTCCGCCCTGTGGTAGTCTGCCCCCCCCCTCTCCGCCCTGTGGTAGTCTGCCCCCCCCCCTCTCCGCCCTGTGGTAGTCTGCCCCCCCCACCTCTCTGCCCTGTGGTAGTCTGCCCCCCCACCTCTCCGCTCTGTGGTAGTCTGCCCCCCCCCTTTCCGCCCTGTGGTAGTCTGCCCCCCCCCCTCTCCGCCCTGTGGTAGTCTGCCCCCCCCCCTCTCCGCCCTGTGGTAGTCTGCCCCCCCCCCCCCTCTCCGCCCTGTGGTAGTCTGCCCCCCCCCTCTCCGCCCTGTGATAGTCTGCCCCCCCTCTCTGCCCTGTGGTAGTCTGCCCCCCCCCTCTCTGCCCTGTGGTAGTCTGCCCCCCCCCCCTCTCTGCCCTGTGGTAGTCTGCCCCCCCCCCTCTCTGCCCTGTGGTAGTCTGCCCCCCCCCTCTCTGCCCTGTGGTAGTCTGCCCCCCCCCTCTCTGCCCTGTGGTAGTCTGCCCCCCCCCCTCTCTGCCTGTGGTAGTCTGCCCCCCCCCTCTCTGCCCTGTGGTAGTCTGCCCCCCCCCTCTCTGCCCTGTGGTAGTCTGCCCCCCCCCCCTCTCTGCCCTGTGGTAGTCTGCCCCCCCCTCTCTGCCCTGTGGTAGTCTGCCCCCCCCCTCTCTGCCCTGTGGTAGTCTGCCCCCCCCTCTCTGCCCTGTGGTAGTCTGCCCCCCCCCCCCTCTCTGCCCTGTGGTAGTCTGCCCCCCTCTCTGCCCTGTGGTAGTCTGCCCCCCCTCTCTGCCCTGTGGTAGTCTGCCCCCCCCCCTCTCTGCCCTGTGGTAGTCTTTCCCCCCCCCCTCTCTGCCCTGTGGTAGTCTTTCCCCCCCCCTCTCTGCCCTGTGGTAGTCTTTCCCCCCCCCCCCCCTCTCTGCCCTGTGGTAGTCTGCCCCCCCCCCTCTCTGCCCTGTGGTAGTCTGCCCCCCCCCTCTCTGCCCTGTGGTAGTCTGCCCCCCCCCTCTCTGCCCTGTGGTAGTCTGCCCCCCCCTCTCTGCCCTGTGGTAGTCTGCCCCCCCCCTCTCTGTCCTGTGGTAGTCTGCCCCCCCCCCTCTCTGTCCTGTGGTAGTCTGGGCCCCTTACGTTCTGTCACACTCCGCCTGATGATGGAATCTCCGCAGCTGGTATTTGTCCCCATCTTTTCTTTTTGGGGGCTCTGCTGCTGCTCGGGGGCTCTGCTGCTGCTCGGGGGCTCTGCTGCTGCTCGGGGGCTTCGTTCTAGGGGGCTCTGCTGCTCTCGGGGGCTCTGCTGCTCTCGGGGGCTCTGCTGCTCTCGGGGGCTCTGCTGCTCTCGGGGGCTCTGCTGCTCTCGGGGGCTTTGCTGCTCTCGGGGCTTCGTTCTCGGGGGCTCTGCTGCTCTCGGGGGCTTCGTTCTCGGGGGCTCTGCTGCTCTCGGGGGCTTCGTTCTCGGGGCTCTGCTGCTCTCGGGGGCTCTGCTGCTCTCGGGGGCTCTGCTGCTCTCGGGGGCTTCGTTCTCAGGGGCTCTGCTGCTCTCGGGGGCTCTGCTGCTCTCGGGGGCTCTGCTGCTCTCGGGGGCTCTGCTGCTCTCGGGGGCTCTGCTGCTCTCGGGGGCTCTGCTGCTCTCGGGGGCTTCGTTCTCGGGGGCTCTGCTGCTCTCGGGGGCTTCGTTCTCGGGGGCTCTGCTGTTCTCGGGGGCTCTGCTGCTCTCGGGGGCTCTGCTGCTCTCGGGGGCTCTGCTGCTCTCGGGGGCTCTGCTGCTCTCGGGGGCTTCGTTCTCAGGGGCTCTGCTGCTCTCGGGGGCTCTGCTACTGTCGGGGGCTCTGCTACTCTCGGGGGCTCTGCTACTCTCGGGGGCTCTGCTGCTCTCGGGGGCTCTGCTGCTCTCGGGGGCTCTGCTGCTCTCGGGGGCTCTGCTGCTCTCGGGGGCTTTGTTCTCAGGGGCTCTGCTGCTCTCGGGCTTCGTTCTCGGGGGCTCTCTGCTTCTCTAATGCAAATTGCTGTCAGAACAGTAGAAAGTTCCGGAACATTTCACAATACGATGATGAAAGAAAACGTCATTTATTGTGTTTTACGTTTCATGTTCATTTTTTTCTTTCTTAGATTTCTGTAGAGGTTCCGCCTCCGTCGTCGGTGCAGACGTCTCCCGGGTTCCCGCCTCCGTCGTCGGTGCAGACGTCTCCCGGGTTCCCGCCTCCGTCGTCGGTGCAGACGTCTCCCGGGTTCCCGCCTCCGTCGTCGGTGCAGACGTCTCCCGGGTTCCCGCCTCCGTCGTCGGTGCAGACGTCTCCCGGGTTCCCGCCTCCGTCGTCGGTGCAGACGTCTCCCGGGTTCCCGCCTCCGTCGTCGGTGCAGACGTCTCCCGGGTTCCCGCCTCCGTCGTCGGTGCAGACGTCTCCCGGGTTCCCGCCTCCGTCGTCGGTGCAGACGTCTCCCGGGTTCCCGCCTCCGTCGTCGGTGCAGACGTCTCCCGGGTTCCCGCCTCCGTCGTCGGTGCAGACGTCTCCCGGGTTCCCGCCTCCGTCGTCGGTGCAGACGTCTCCCGGGTTCCCGCCTCCGTCGTCGGTGCAGACGTCTCCCGGGTTCCCGCCTCCGTCGTCGGTGCAGACGTCTCCCGGGTTCCCGCCTCCGTCGTCGGTGCAGACGTCTCCCGGGTTCCCGCCTCCGTCGTCGGTGCAGACGTCTCCCGGGTTCCCGCCTCCGTCGTCCGTGGAGTTAACTCTTTGTTTGCTGCTTTCATTTTATTCTTCTGTAAATTATTTTAACGGCAAATTAGAGTTTTACACAGATGGAGTTATTTCCCCGTGTGATTGGCGATTAAGTGTCTTATGTGGACGCGGCCAGCGGTGCTAAGGCTTGGCGTGAGCGGCCGTGCCGAGGCTTGGCGTGAGTGGCCGGCGGTGCCGAGGCTTGGCATGAGCGGCGGTGCTGAGGCTTGGCATGAGCGGCGGTGCCGAGGCTTGGCATGAGCGGCGGTGCCGAGGCTTGGCATGAGTGACCGGCGGTGCCGAGGCTTGGCATGAGTGACCGGCGGTGCCGAGGCTTGGCATGAGTGACCGGCGGTGCCGAGGCTTGGCATGACCGGCGGTGCCGAGGCTTGGCATGACCGGCGGTGCCGAGGCTTGGCGTGAGTGACCGGCCGTGCCGAGGCTTGGCGTGAGTGACCGGCCGTGCCGAGGCTTGGCGTGACCGGTGGTGCCGAGGCTTGGCGTGACCGGTGGTGCCGAGGCTTGACGTGAGTGAGCGGCGGTGCCGAGGCTTGACGTGAGTGAGCGGCCGTGCCGAGGCTTGGTGTGAGCGGCGGTGCTGAGGCTTGGTGTGAGCGGCCGGCGGTGGTGACGCTGTCATCTGTGTCCGGCGCAGGCTCCGGGTGGCTGTATATTTCCTGTAGACCTGCCGGGGCTGCGCACAAGTAAATAGCGGTAACACAATCACCAGCAGAACGGATTTAGAAACTTTGGCTCCTAAATCCGTTTCCCCGGTTGTCCTTGTCTCGGGGGTCGATCACTGGGGGATAACGAGGAGCTGACGCCGGGCCGCTCATTACCCTAATTACTGCCCTCCTCCTCTGTATGCGGAGCAGTGACTCCTGTCACCTAATAATCCCGGACAGGAGGCCGTCACACCATTGGGGGAGGCCGTCACACCATTGGGGGAGGCCGTCAGTTTCTGCCGAAACACACAGCGATGATCAGTCCACTGCAAACAGTAACCAGCGTCCTAATCAGTGAGAACGCGGAGAGCTCGTCTCTGCTGTACAGACGCGCCCAGTTATAGAGCCGCCATGCACATCACATGCTCAGTTATAGAGCCGCCATGCACATCGCATGCTCATAGAGCCGCCATGCACATCCCATGCTCAGTTATAGAGCCGCCATATACATCACATGCCCTGTTGTAAAGCCGCTATATACATCCCATGCCCTGTTGTAGAGCCGCCATGCACATCCCATGCCCTGTTGTAGAGTCGCCATGCACATCCCATGCCCTGTTGTAGAGCCGCCATGCACATCGCATGCTCGGTCGTAGAGCCGCCATGCACATCGCATGCTCGGTCGTAGAGCCGCCATGCACGTCGCATGCTCGGTCGTAGAGCCGCCATGCACGTCGCATGCTCGGTCGTAGAGCCGCCATGCACATCACATGCTTCATCAAACTGTGCAGTCCCTGAGTTTGAGGTCACCTGAGGTCAGGTTACCTGCGGTCACAGGTGTATGAACGTGGGACCCTCCAGCTGTGGCCACAACTAACCTGAGTGACCTCATTTTCTTCGGCGCTCCATTGGGAGACCCAGACGATTGGGTGTATAGCACTGCCTCCGGAGGCCACACAAAGCATTACACTAAAAAGTGTAAGGCCCCTCCCCTTCTGGCTATACACCCCCAGTGGGATCACTGGCTCACCAGTTTTCTGCTTTGTGCGAAGGAGGTCAGACATCCACGCATAGCTCCACTGTTTAGTCAGCAGTAGCTGCTGACTATATCGGATGGAAGAAAAGAGGGCCCATACTAGGGCCCCCAGCATGCTCCCTTCTCACCCCACTTGTGGTTTGTAAGGTTGAGGTACCCATTGCGGGTACAGAGGCTGGAGCCCACATGCTGCTTTCCTTCCCCATCCCCCTGAGGGGCTCTGAGGAAGTGGGATCTTACCGGCCTCCAAGCCCTGAGGCCGGGCTCCGTCCACAGACCCATTGAACCTGCTGGATAAGGAGCCGGGGTACCGTTCAGGGACAAGGCCCTGCAACTTTCAGGTACTCTGTGTCCCCGTACAGACAGGCACGCACACGCCAGACTTGCTGGGTGTGTTAGTGCGCCGGGGACAGTAGCGCTCCACGCTGGGCTTGGATCACAGCAGCTTAGCTGTGTGGATTCATGTGCTGGGAACTACCGCGCCGGCCACTCTCGGAGCGGCGGCGCGGCTGGGACTTGTAGTGCGCCGGGGACTTGGCGCCGACCGCGCTTTTACGGCGGCGGCGCTTATAAATTTAGTCCCCGGCTTTTGCGGCCTAGCTCCGCTTCGTTCCCGCCCCCTCCCTGTCAATCAGGGAATGGGACAGACGCTGTGCAATCGTCAGCGCCGAGGGCTGGAGCCTTATTTACATGCTCCAGCCCTCTCACTAGGCACAGTGGGACGCAGGTTTCCCGCTTTTGGTCTGAGCACGCCCAGGGCCCGCCCCCCCCCTCCACAGGACGCCGGCAGCCATTCCTGCATGCAGTCTGGCTGGAGGACGGACACAGGCTCTGGGAGACCCAGACTAGGGATTTCTGGCGACCACACACCCGCGTTAGCGGGCGGTAAGCAGCACATTAGTGCTGGCCCCACTAGTGCCACAGTGTGTATTGGTGTACTTTTTCCTGTACCAGATATCTATAGATATATACTGCACTGTACGGTCGCTTCTTGGCTGTATACCCCTATATTGCTCTGAGGAGACAGCAACATGTCATCCACAAAACGCAAGGGTGCCAAGGCACGGGCTGTATACTCTGCTTGTACAGCATGTGGGGCTAATCTACCAGCAGGCTCCAACGACCCTCATTGTGTGCAATGTTCAGTCCCAGTGGCACTTCGGCAGCCAGAGCATATGGTGGTGGTAGCCCAGGCAGAGACGCCTGTGAACCCTGCCCTGGTGACGGGGACAGAATTTGCAGTCTTTGCTGATAAAATGTCTGTGACTATGACAAAAATCCTGGAGACCTTGCAGTCCAGGCCAGTGGCTCAGACCATGGACTCTGCTGTGGCTATGTTCCCAGGTCCCCCTCAGTTGGAACTAATCCGTACTTCGAGGGGGTCCCAGGCATCACAGGCTGAGGGCTCTGATTCTGATGACAGTCCCAGGCCGCCTAAGAGAGCTCGCTGGGAGAGACCCTCCACGTCGTCACGCGGGTCAGGGTCTCAGCGAGAAGGGTCTCTATATGATGAGACAGAGGTGGGTGATCAGGAGTCTGGTCCTGACACCGCACTCAATTTGGATACGCCAGATGGTGACGCCATGGTAAACGACCTTATAGCGGCCATCAATAGGCTGTTGGATATTTCTCCCCCAGCCCCTTCTGCAGAGGAGGCAGCTGCACAGCAGGAGAAATTCCATTTCCTGTATCCCAAGCGTAAATTGAGTACTTTTCTGGACCACTCTGACTTCAGAGAATCAATCCAGAAACACCATGCTTATCCGGACAAGCGTTTTTCCAAACGTCTTAAGGATACACGTTATCCCTTTCCCCCTGACGTGGTCAAGCGCTGGACCCAGTGTCCAAAAGTGGACCCT
This sequence comes from Anomaloglossus baeobatrachus, assembly GCF_048569485.1. Classification (NCBI taxonomy): domain Eukaryota; kingdom Metazoa; phylum Chordata; class Amphibia; order Anura; family Aromobatidae; genus Anomaloglossus; species Anomaloglossus baeobatrachus. The sequence goes on along the minus strand of NC_134362.1, from coordinate 8,643,805 downwards.
CCAATATCCAGGCTTGCAGCTAGATCCATAGTTGCAGTGGAGGATGGGGCTTCACTTAAAGATGCCAATGACAGACAGATGGACCTTTGGTTGAAATCTGTCTATGAAGCTATTGGCGCGTCGTTTGCTCCAGCATTCGCGGCCGTGTGGGCGCTCCAAGCTATTTCAGCTGGTCTGGCACAGGTGGACTCTTTCTTAAGTCCAGCAGTGCCGCAAGTGGCGTCCTTAACTACGCAAATGACTGCGTTTGCGACCTACGCTATCAATGCGGTACTAGAATCTACGAGCCGTACCTCAATGGCATCCGCCAACTCTGTAGTTTTGCGCAGAGCCTTGTGGTTAAAAGAATGGAAAGCAGATTCTGCTTCTAAAAAATGTTTAACCAGCTTGCCATTATCTGGAGACAGACTGTTTGGTGAGCAATTGGCGGAAATCATTAAACAGTCCAAAGGTAAGGACTCTTCCTTACCCCAGCCCAGATCAACCAAACCTCAACAGAGGAAGTGGCAGTCAAAGTTTCGGTCTTTTCGAGGCTCGGGCAAGTCCCAATTCTCCTCGTCCAAAGGGACTCAGAAAGAGCAAAGGAGCTCTGATTCCTGGCGGTCTCACTCACGCCCCAAGAAAGCAGCCGGAGGTACTGCTTCCAAGGCGGCTGCCTCATGACTTTCAGCCGCCTCCCTCCGCATCCTCGGTCGGTGGCAGGCTCTCCCGCTTTTGCGACATTTGGCTGCCACAGGTCAAAGACCAGTGGGTAACAGACATTTTGTCTCACGGGTACAGGATAGAGTTCAGTTCTCGTCCTCTGCCTCGGTTCTTCAGAACTTCCCCACATCCCGACCGAGCAGATGCCCTTCTGCAGGCGGTGCATTCTCTAAGAGCAGAAGGAGTGGTGGTCCCTGTTCCTCTTCGGGAACAAGAACAAAGGTTTTTACTCCAATCTCTTTGTGGTGCCAAAAAAGGACGGCTCATTCCGTCCTGTTCTGGACCTAAAACTGCTCAACAAGCATGTGAACGCCAGGCGGTTCCGGATGGAATCCCTCCGCTCAGTCATTGCCTCAATGTCTCAAGGAGATTTCCTAGCATCAATAGACATCAAAGATGCTTATCTCCACGTGCCGATTGCTACAGAGCACCAACGCTTTCTACGTTTCGTGATAGGAGACGACCATCTTCAGTTCGTAGCTCTGCCATTTGGTCTGGCGACAGCCCCACGGGTGTTCACCAAGGTCATGGCGGCAGTGGTAGCAGTCTTGCACTCTCAGGGACATTCTGTGATCCCTTACTTGGACGATCTACTTGTCAAGGCACCCTCTCAGGAGGCATGCCAACTCAGCCTGAACGTTGCACTGGAGACTCTCCAGACGTTCGGGTGGATCATCAACTTCTCAAAGTCAAATCTGTTACCGACCCAATCACTGACGTATCTTGGCATGGAGTTTCATACTCTCTCAGCGATAGTGAAGCTTCCGCTGGACAAGCAGCGGTCACTACAGACGGGGGTGCAGGCTCTCCTTCAAAGTCAGTCGCACTCCTTAAGACGCCTCATGCACTTCCTCGGGAAGATGGTGGCGGCAATGGAGGCGGTTCCGTTTGCGCAGTTTCATCTGCGCCCACTTCAATGGGACATTCTCCGCCAATGGGACGGGAAGTCAACATCCCTGGACAGGAAAGTCTCCCTTTCCCAGACGGCCAAGGACTCTCTGCAGTGGTGGCTTCTTCCCACCTCATTATCACAGGGAAGATCCTTCCTACCACCGTCCTGGGCGGTGGTCACGACAGACGCGAGTCTGTCAGGGTGGGGAGCAGTTTTTCTCCATCACAGGGCTCAGGGTACGTGGACCCAGCAGGAGTCCACCCTTCAGATCAATGTTCTGGAAATCAGAGCAGTGTATCTTGCCCTACCAGCCTTCCAGCAGTGGCTGGAAGGAAGGCAGATCCGAATTCAGTCGGACAACTCCACAGCGGTGGCATACATCAACCACCAAGGGGGGACACGCAGTCGGCAAGCCTTCCAGGAAGTCCGGCGGATTCTGATGTGGGTGGAAGCCACGGCCTCCACCATATCCGCAGTTCACATCCCCGGCGTAGAAAACTGGGAAGCAGACTTCCTCAGTCGCCAGGGCATGGACGCAGGGGAATGGTCCCTTCACCCGGACGTGTTTCAGGAAATCTGTCGCCGCTGGGGAAGGCCGGACGTCGACTTAATGGCGTCCCGGCACAACAACAAGGTCCCAACCTTCATGGCACGGTCTCGCGATCACAGAGCTCTGGCGGCAGACGCCTTAGTGCAAGATTGGTCGCAGTTCCGGCTCCCTTATGTGTTTCCACCTCTGGCACTCTTGCCCAGGGTGCTACGCAAGATCAGATCCGACTGCAGCCGCGTCATACTCGTCGCCCCAGACTGGCCACGGAGGGCGTGGTATCCGGATCTGTGGCATCTCACGGTCGGCCAACCGTGGGCACTACCAGACCGACCAGACTTGCTGTCCCAAGGGCCGTTTTTCCATTGGAATTCTGCGGCCCTGAACCTGACTGTGTGGCCATTGAGTCCTGGATCCTAGCGTCTTCAGGATTATCCCAAGGGGTCGTTGCCACCATGAGACAGGCTAGGAAGCCCACGTCTGCTAAGATCTACCACAGAACGTGGAGGATATTCTTATCCTGGTGCTCTGCTCAGGGAGTGTCTCCCTGGCCATTTGCATTGCCTACTTTTCTTTCTTTCCTGCTAAGGTACGCACGTTCCTGCAGGGGGTTTGTCATATCGTACCCCCGTACAAGCGGCCGTTAGATCCATGGGATCTGAACAGGGTACTGGTTGCCCTCCAGAAGCCGCCCTTCGAGCCTCTGAGGGAGGTTTCACTTTCTAGACTATCACAGAAAGTGGCTTTTTTGGTAGCGATCACATCTCTTCGGAGAGTGTCTGAGCTAGCAGCGCTGTCATCCAAGGCTCCCTTCCTGGTTTTCCACCAGGACAAGGTAGTGCTGCGACCCATTCAGGAGTTTCTCCCGAAGGTGGTATCCTCGTTTCATCTTAATCAGGATATCTCTTTGCCTTCTTTTTGTCCTCATGCAGTTCATCGCTATGAGAAGGATTTACATTTGTTAGATCTGGTGAGAGCACTCAGAATCTACATTTCCCGCACGGCGCCCCTGCGCCGTTCGGATGCACTCTTTGTCCTTGTCGCTGGTAAGCGCAAAGGGTCGCAGGCTTCCAAGGCCACCCTGGCTCGATGGATCAAAGAACCAATTCTTGAAGCCTACCGTTCTGCTGGGCTTCCGGTTCCATCAGGGCTGAAGGCCCATTCTACCAGAGCCGTGGGTGCGTCCTGGGCACTACGACACCAGGCTACGGCTCAACAGGTGTGCCAGGCAGCTACCTGGTCGAGTCTGCACACTTTCACCAAACATTATCAGGTGCATACCTATGCTTCGGCGGACGCCAGCCTAGGTAGAAGAGTCCTGCAGGCGGCAGTTGCCTCCCCGTAGGGGAGGGCTGTCTTGCAACTCTAACATGAGGTATTTCTTTACCCACCCAGGGACAGCTTTTGGACGTCCCAATCGTCTGGGTCTCCCAATGGAGCGCCGAAGAAGAAGGGAATTTTGTTACTTACCGTAAATTCCTTTTCTTCTAGCTCCTATTGGGAGACCCAGCACCCGCCCTGTTGTCCTTCGGGATTTTTGGTTGTTTTTCGGGTACACATGTTGTTCATGTTGAATGGTTTTCAGTTCTCCGACGTTACGTCGGAGTGAATTTGTTTAAACCAGTTATTGGCTTTCCTCCTTCTTGCTTTTGCACTAAAACTGGTGAGCCAGTGATCCCACTGGGGGTGTATAGCCAGAAGGGGAGGGGCCTTACACTTTTTAGTGTAATTGCTTTGTGTGGCCTCCGGAGGCAGTAGCTATACACCCAATCGTCTGGGTCTCCCAATAGGAGCTAGAAGAAAAGGAATTTACGGTAAGTAACAAAATTCCCTTCGTTGCTCAGTCTCTGGCTGAAGTCCACACCGGCCAGTCATGTTATAGGATCGCGTGCTGTGACTTCAGTAATGTTATAGAGCTGGAATCATCGTGACACCTCTTGTGGATTACGTCGGACCTGCAGGGCTGTTTGGGGGTTAATAAATTGGTGAAAAAGGGGGTTTTTTTGTATTTTATTTTAAATTTAATTTTTTTTGGTCTTTGTTTATTTATCAATTACAGATTAGTAATGGGGGATCTCATTGACTCCTCCCAATACTAATCTAGGGCTTAGTGGCAGCTGTGATTAACCCCTTATTACCCTGTTTGCCATTGCACCAAGGTAATCAGGAAGAGCTGGGCAAAGTGATTGTCACAGCTAATGGATACAATAATTCTGGGAGGCTGCAGGCTGCTATTTTTAGGCTGGGGGGGGGCAATAAGCATGGGTCTTCCCAGCCTGAGAGTACCAGCCCACAGCTGTCAAGCTTTATCATGACTGGGTATCTCACACACTGTTTTTATTTAGTTATTTTTTTAATTATTTAGATAATGCATGCAGTTCCTCTTATTTTGATACACAGCCAAGGTAAGCACAGGGCGGGGGGCTGCAGCCTGTAGCTATGGCTTTATCTGTGCTGGGTATCATAATATGGGGGGACCCTACGACAATTTTTGTATTTATTTTTATACCACGATAGCTGCACATAGTGTCTGTGATTGGAAGCTGCGAGACGCTGTTAGTCAGGGTGGGTGGAGGTGCGTCTGACTGCAACCAATCACACACGCTAGTGGGCGGGGAAAGCAGAGCATATGCAATGAAGGTAATGAGCGGCCCATGAAGGGAATGAGTGGCCGCAGGAGCAGTGTGACAGCCACGCCGGAGCTTCTGTAAGTATGGTGAGAAGAGGACGCGGGTGGACGGACGAGCAAGGAGGATGTGGGTGGGCGAACAATGAGGACGCGGGCTGGGGCGAGGAGGACCCATTAGAACAACTTTGGCTAAACCTGCCAATATCGATGGCCTCGGGCGACGGTCTAATGTGTACAGCTGGTGTCATGGAGATGTCCGACAGCGGCAGTGGGTAGTGTTCACCGGCTCTTTGGTTAGTGGGCGTCAGCTCTTTGGTTAGTGGGTGTCAGCTCTTTGGTTAGTGGGCGCTGGCTCTTTGGTCAGCGTCTGCCGGCTCTTTGGTTAGCGGGCGTCGGCTCTTTGGTTAGTGGGCACCAGCTCTTTGGTCAGCGTCTGCCGGCTCTTTGGTCAGCGTCTGCCGGCTCTTTGGTCAGCGTCTGCCGGCTCTTTGGTCAGCGTCTGCTGGCTCTTTGGTCAGCGTCTGCTGGCTCTTTGGTTAGCGGGCGCCGGCTCTTTGGTTAGCGGGCGCCGGCTCTTTGGTTAGCGGGCGCCGGCTCATGGTTATCACTTTTGATTTGCAGCGCTGGGTTCTGGCTTCACATCCCCCTAAAGTTGACTGCACAGAGTTTGTTCTCCCCCTGTTTTCGGGGATTTCCTCCGGGTTCTCCGATCTCTTCCCATAGTCCATAGATTTAGTGACAGGGAATTTAGATTTTGAGCCCCAATGGGGACTGTGATGACGTCAGCTTGGTGTTGTGTAGTATAATGGCACTATGTAAGCGAGTACAGTAAATAATAAATTAATCCCAACACTCATAGTGCTGGAGAGGAGTGCGGTGCGGATGCAGAACGTGCGGCTCTGCCGTCCGTGGCTGCTGCACACGTGGGATGACTCTTGGTTACTCCGTGCAGGGGACGCCTGGGTCTGTGCATCGTGGACCGGCTGTGCAGTTTTTTTTCCGTCTGAGGTGATGAAGACATTGAGAATGTGATGGTGACGGCACCCTGCCCCCGTCCTGCTCAGTCACACATTTCCTGAAATCGGCTTCCATTGTATTATTTCCTATCTTGTGACTGGGGGGAGCTGAAACCCGGCTCCTGATGACTTTCTCGAGAGAGTGGCGTCCTCTAGAGAGTGGTGTCTTGGTGAGATGGGCGACCTTGAGACAGCGGCATCCTCATAAGATGAGCATCCTCAAGACAGGGGTGTCCTCGAGAGAGCGTTGTCCTCATGAGATGGACGTTCTTGTGATACCGGTGTCTTCGAGAGAGAGGTGTCTTCGTAAGACCGGTGTCCTCAAGAGAGGCGTCTTCGTGAGATGAGTGGCCTCGTGAGACCAGTGTCCAAAAGAGGCGTCGTTGTAAGATGGGCGTCCTCGAGAGAACATCTGCGTTGTGAGATGGCGGTCTCATGAGAGCGGTGTCCTCAAGAGAGAGAGGAATCTTCATGAGACCCGTATTCTCGAGGGAAAGGCGTCTTCGTGAGATAGGGGGCCTCGTGCGATCAGTGTACTCGACAAAGAGGCGTCTTCGTGAGAGAAGCAGCCTCGTGAGACCAATGTCCTCGAGAAAGAGGAGTCTTAGTGAAATGGGCGACCTCGTCAGAGCGGTGTCCTCAAGAGAGTGGCGGTGTTGAGATGGGCGGCCTCGTCAGAGCGGTGTCCTCGAGAGAAGCATCGTTGTGAGATGGGCGGCCTCGTCACAGCGGTGTCCTCGAGAGAGCGGTGGTGTCGTGAGATGGGCGGCCTCGTCAGAGCGGTGTCCTCGAGAGAGAAGCATTGTTGTGAGATGGGCGGCCTCGTCAAAGCAGTGTCCTCGAGAGAGAGCGGCGGTGTCGTGAGATGGGCGGCCTCGTCAGGGCGGTGTCGTGAGATGGGCGGCCTCATCAGGGCGGTGTCGTGAGATGGGCGGCCTCGTCAGAGCGGTGTCGTGAGATGGGCGGCCTCGTCAGGGCGGTGTCGTGAGATGGGCGGCCTCGTCAGGGCGGTGTCGTGAGATGGGCGGCCTCGTCAGGGCGGTGTCGTGAGATGGGCGGCCTTGTCAGAGCGGTGTCGTGAGATGGGCGGCCTCGTCAGAGCGGTGTCGTGAGATGGGCGGCCTCGTCAGGGCGGTGTCCTTGCAGACAGAGAATTCTTGAATTAAAAAGGTATCAGTTTTTTAATTAAAAATTAATAATGTTTAAAACCTTTCCACTTTTCTCATTAGTTGTGAAGTGTCTGAAGACGGACGGCGCTGAGCAGAGTGGAGGAGCCGTACACAGCTGTATACACATGACACCGGGGTGCAGAGGAGCCATATACACAATACACCGCTGCGGGGGGAACATTCCTGGCGGGGGCTGGGTTCGGCCTCAATATTTTTTTTTATGGCTTGCACATTATTATTCTGCAATTACATCCAGATTTTGATTTTCTTTCCCCTCCGGCTTTAATTTTGCTTTTATCCAGGACGTTTCCCTGCCACATCCACAGACCCCAGACCAGAAAAACCGGATCTGTGGGTTCCTGCAGCTCATCCCCCGACATCAGGCACTGAGACAAAGGAACGACTCCACTGCGAAAAACTAAGTCCTGGAATAAAGGACAGTGCGCTCATAGGCAGTGTATGCCATCAATACTGTCCTGTCCGGCCATCTTTTTTAGGAAAGATTATCACCCCTCTTACTAAGAAGGCATCATCACTTCTTTTAGACACCAATCAATTCTTGAGGGACAGTAAATATACTAAAGTGGAAGCGGACACCTTCCTCGTCACATTAGATGGGACTAGCCTATATACCTCAATTGAACATAATTGATTACAAGCAATGGACTGGCTCCTTGACATGAGTTCATACAGATATACTAAAGTTTTTTTTCTTTACCTTCTGGGATCTATTTTGTGAGAAAACTATTTTCGATTCCAAGACACTTTTTACAGATAGCAATGTGGGACTGCGATGGGTGCGAATGTCGCCCCTCCTTATGCAAACACGTGCATGGCATGGTTTGAAGAAAATTTTCTTTATAATCTTAGTTTTCAACAATATTGTATTTTTTGGCGCAGTTTTATAGAGGACGTGTTTTGCATTTGGAGGTGCGACATTCGAACCCTTCAGATTTTTGTGGACCATTTTCTGTATGGCCTGAGTTGTCATTCACAATGAACTGCAATACATAAAGTATACATTTTCTTGATACCTTAGTACAGAAGGGGGTCACAAAATAAACTCCATACAGATTTGTTTAGAAAGTCCATAGATAAAAATAATCTTTTGCACTTTACAACTAATCACCCCATCTTTAAAATTTTTTTTAAAAAAATAGCGTTACCATTCTCTCAATTTCAAAGGGTTAGACGAGTGGTCACTAATAAGCACTGTGTAGAGAGTTGATTGGATGAAATGGTGAGTAAATGCCAAAAATAGGGGTATCCACGACACCTTCTGGAGCAAGAACGTGTCACAAACATCTCAGAAAACTGACAAATATAGAATGACTTTTGTAAATAAATTACACTCTCGGTCGAAATTTATATATACACTGGAGATCAAAAATAGAGAACACACAATTCCCTAAATGTTGCGGTCGTTGTGTCGTCCTGTGATTATCTTCTCACATGAAGAAACTTGCAGCATTTTCCACTTATTTCATAAATTGAATTTATTGTAAAGCAAAAAATAAAAATGTAAATGAGATAAATGTAAAAGACGCGGATCACAATTAGAGAACACGGATCACAATTAGAGAACACAGATCACAATTAGAAAACACTATCAGATCCCTGCAAGTTATTGGTGTTAATCTGCACCTGGTGCTAATTTTCTTAATCATCTTATGTAACTGGCGCCTGACTTTTCAGTCTGCACTGACTTTGCTGCTCCAAAATGACTGAAACCCTCCGCCAGCAGGTTGTCTAGATGATGGCCAAAAGGATGACCCCATCAGCCATAGCAAGAAAAGTTCATTGTTCCAAGTCTGTAATTTTGAGAATATTGCATCTTTACAACATCACAAACTCTTTCAAGTCCCCCAAGAAGGCTGGTCGCCCTCGCAAGACAAATGCAAGAGAGGACAGGATAATGCAGAGAATATCCATGAGTCTCAATCATTCCCACACTGCAGCTGGAATTGCTCTCCAGATCCGCACTGAACAGGGTAAGGATCTGTCTTGTCATACAGTGTCACGACGTGTAAGAGCATTTGGACTGAAAGCCCACTCTGCAGTGACCAAATCAGCAGAAAGAATCACAGGTCTAGACTCCCCTTTCGTGAGGAGCATGTTCTGTGGACAGAGGAGAAGTAGCCACAGCTCATTTTAGTGATGAAAGCAAGTTTAATGTATTTGGGTCTGATGGGAAACATTATGTTCCTCTACAAACTGGGTAAAGGCTGAACCTAAAGTGTATTAAGAAGTCAGTGACAGGCGGTGACGGAAGGGTCATGGTTTGGGGAATGTTTTCTGCAGCAGGAGTTGGACCTCTCATACAGCTACATGGTAGAGTGAATGCAAGTGTGGATCAGAACCTTTTTCACAACATGTGGCTCCTCGTGTCCATCACTTAAGCAGCCAGCAATTTTCATGCAGGAAAATTCCCCCTGTCAGCAAAACAGGGAAAGCAGCTCCTGGAAACAATGAAAAGCCACAGCCCAGAGTCCTGATCTAAACCCAATAGAAAACCTCTGGAAAATCCTTGGTGACAAAGTTATGGCCAAGAAACCCACAACAGTCAAAGAACTGTGGAAGAGACTGGAAGAAGAGTGGGCCAAAATCCCCCCAGAGCAGTGTGAGAAACTAGTGATGTCCTGTAGAAGAGACTGGAAGAAGAGTGGGCCAAAATCCCCCAGAGCAGTGTGAGAGGCTAGTGATGTCCTGTGGAAGAGACTGGAAGAAGAGTGGACCAAAATCCCCCCAGAGCAGTGTGAGAGACTAGTGATGTCCTGTGGAAGAGACTAGAAGAAGAGTGGCCCAAAATCCCCCCAGAGCAGTGTGAGGGACTAGTGATGTCCTGTGGAAGAGACTAGAAGAAGAGTGGACCAAAATCCCCCCAGAGCAGTGTGAGAGACTAGTGATGTCCTGTGGAAGAAACTGGAAGAAGAGTGGACCAAAATCCCCCCAGAGCAGTGTGAGGGACTAGTGATGTCCTGTGGAAGAGACTGGAAGAAGAGTGGGCCAAAATCCCCCCCAGAGCAGTGTGAGAGACTAGTGATGTCCTGTGGAAGAGACTGGAAGAAGAGTGGACCAAAATCCCCCCAGAGCAGTGTGAAAGACTAGTGATGTCCTGTGGAAGAGACTGCAAGAAGAGTGGGCCAAAATCCCCCCAGAGCAGTGTGAGGGACTAGTGATGTCCTGTGGAAGAGACTGGAAGAAGAGTGGACCAAAATCCCCCCAGAGCAGTGTGAGAGACTAGTGATGTCCTGTGGAAGAGACTGGAAGAAGAGTGGGCCAAAATCCCCCCAGAGCAGTGTGAGGGACTAGTGATGTCCTGTGGAAGAGACTGGAAGAAGAGTGGGCCAAAATCCCCCCCAGAGCAGTGTGAGAGACTAGTGATGTCCTGTGGAAGAGACTGGAAGAAGAGTGGACCAAAATCCCCCCAGAGCAGTGTGAAAGACTAGTGATGTCCTGTGGAAGAGACTGGAAGAAGAGTGGGCCAAAATCCCCCCAGAGCAGTGTGAGGGACTAGTGATGTCCTGTGGAAGAGACTAGAAGAAGAGTGGACCAAAATCCCCCCAGAGCAGTGTGAGAGACTAGTGATGTCCTGTGGAAGAAACTGGAAGAAGAGTGGACCAAAATCCCCCCAGAGCAGTGTGAGGGACTAGTGATGTCCTGTGGAAGAGACTGGAAGAAGAGTGGGCCAAAATCCCCCCCAGAGCAGTGTGAGAGACTAGTGATGTCCTGTGGAAGAGACTGGAAGAAGAGTGGACCAAAATCCCCCCAGAGCAGTGTGAGGGACTAGTGATGTCCTGTGGAAGAGACTGGAAGAAGAGTGGGCCAAAATCCCCCCAGAGCAGTGTGAGAGACTAGTGATGTCCTGTGGAAGAGACTGGAAGAAGAGTGGACCAAAATCCCCACAGAGCAGTGTGAGAGACTAGTGATGTCCTGTGGAAGAGACTGGAAGAAGAGTGGACCAAAATCCCCCCAGAGCAGTGTGAGAGACTAGTGATGTCCTGTGGAAGAGACTGGAAGAAGAGTGGGCCAAAATCCCCCCAGAGCAGTGTGAGAGACTAGTGATGTCCTGTGGAAGAGACTGGAAGAAGAGTGGGCCAAAATCCCCCCAGAGCAGTGTGAGAGACTAGTGATGTCCTGTGGAAGAGACTGGAAGAGGAGTGGGCCAAAATCCCCCCAGAGCAGTGTGAGGGACTAGTGATGTCCTGTGGAAGAGACTGGAAGAAGAGTGGGCCAAAATCCCACCAGAGCAGTGTGAGGGACTAGTGATGTCCTGTGGAAGAGACTGGAAGAAGAGTGGACCAAAATCCCCCCAGAGCAGTGTGAGAGACTAGTGATGTCCTGTGGAAGAGACTGGAAGAAGAGTGGGCCAAAATCCCCCCAGAGCAGTGTGAGGGACTAGTGATGTCCTGTGGAAGAGACTGGAAGAAGAGTGGGCCAAAATCCCCCCAGAGCAGTGTGAGGGACAAGTGATGTCCTGTGGAAGAGACTGGAAGAAGAGTGGGCCAAAATCCCCCAGAGCAGTGTGAGAGACTAGTGATGTCCTGTGGAAGAGACTGGAAGAAGAGTGGGCCAAAATCCCCCCAGAGCAGTGTGAGAGACTAGTGATGTCCTGTGGAAGAGACTGGAAGAAGAGTGGGCCAAAATCCCCCCAGAGCAGTGTGAGGGACTAGTGATGTCCTGTGGAAGAGACTGGAAGAAGAGTGGACCAATATCCCCCAGAGCAGTGTGAGAGACTAGTGATGTCCTGTGGAAGAGACTGGAAGAAGAGTGGACCAAAATCCCCCCAGAGCAGTGTGAGAGACTAGTGATGTCCTGTGGAGGAGACTGGAAGAAGAGTGGACCAAAATCCCCCCAGAGCAGTGTGAGACACTAGTGATGTCCTGTGGAAGAGACTGGAAGAAGAGTGGACCAAAATCCCCCCAGAGCAGTGTGAGAGGCTAGTGATGTCCTGTGGCTGCAGATGTGCTGAAGTCACTCACAGCGACGGCCGGTGCACGTCCTACTGATTGTGACTGTTGTTACCTGAACAACATTTCCTGATCATCTCTCTACAGTCATTATATACAGGAATATTGTCATTGTTTTATGTTGATAAACTTTGGATCTTCTGTAAAACCCTGCTCTAGTGGCACGGTGCACCCCTCTTACCCTGCTCTAGTGACACGGTGCACCCCTCTTTCCCTGCTCTAGTGGCACGGTGCACCCCTCTTTCCCTGCTCTAGTGGCACGACGCGCCCCTTACCCTGCTCTAGTGGCACGGTGCACCTCTTATCCTGCTCTAGTGGCATGGTGCACCCCTTACCCTGCTCTAGTGGCATGGTGCGCCCCTTACCCTGCTCTAGTGACACGGTGCACCCCTCTTACCCTGCTCTAGTGGCATGGTGCACCCCTCTTACCCTGCTCTAGTGGCACGGTGCACCCCTCTTACCCTGCTCTAGTGGCACGGTGCACCCCTCTTTCCCTGCTCTAGTGGCACGGTGCACCCCTCTTTCCCTGCTCTAGTGGCACGACGCGCCCCTTACCCTGCTCTAGTGGCACGGTGCACCTCTTATCCTGCTCTAGTGGCATGGTGCACCCCTTACCCTGCTCTAGTGGCACGGTGCACCTCTTATCCTGCTCTAGTGGCATGGTGCACCCCTTACCCTGCTCTAGTGGCATGGTGCGCCCCTTACCCTGCTCTAGTGACACGGTGCACCCCTCTTACCCTGCTCTAGTGGCATGGTGCACCCCTCTTACCCTGCTCTAGTGGCACGATGCGCCCCTTACCCTGCTCTAGTGGAATGGTGCACCCCTCTTACCCTGCTCTAGTGGCACGGTGCGCCCCTTACCCTGCTCTAGTGGCACGGTGCGCCCCTTACCCTGCTCTAGTGGCACGGTGCGCCCCTTACCCTGCTCTAGTGGCACGGTGCGCCCCTTACCCTGCTCTAGTGGCACGGTGCGCCCCTTACCCTGCTCTAGTGGCACGGTGCGCCCCTTACACAAAAACAGAGCATGGTCATCAGTTGAGATTACATTATTTCTGAAAAAAGCAACAAGTGATCATACAGTGTGCTCTAATTTTCATCTCCAGTGTTATGTATTTATTATATTTTATTCCATGGCGCTTTACATGTGGAGGGGTATACATAATAGGGACAAGTACAATAATCATAAACAGTACAAGGCACAGACAGGTGCAGGAGGACGGAGGACCCTGCCCGCGAAGAGGGCGGAGGACCCTGCCCGCGAGGAGGACGGAGGACCCTGCCCGCGAAGAGGACGGAGGACCCTGCCCGCGAAGAGGACGGAGGACCCTGCCCGCGAATAGGGCGGAGGACCCTGCCCGCGAATAGGGCGGAGGACCCTGCCCGCGAATAGGGCGGAGGACCCTGCCCGCGAAGAGGACGGAGGACCCTGCCCGCGAAGAGGACGGAGGACCCTGCCCGCGAAGAGGGCGGAGGACCCTGCCCGCGAAGAGGACGGAGGACCCTGCCCGCGAAGAGGACGGAGGACCCTGCCCGCGAAGAGGGCGGAGGACCCTGCCCGCGAAGAGGACGGAGGACCCTGCCCGCGAAGAGGGCGGAGGACCCTGCCCGCGAAGAGGACGGAGGACCCTGCCCGCGAAGAGGACGGAGGACCCTGCCCGCGAAGAGGACGGAGGACCCTGCCCGCGAAGAGGGCGGAGGACCCTGCCCGCGAAGAGGACGGAGGACCCTGCCCGCGAAGAGGACGGAGGACCCTGCCCGCGAAGAGGGCGGAGGACCCTGCCCGCGAAGAGGACGGAGGACCCTGCCCGCGAAGAGGGCGGAGGACCCTGCCCGCGAAGAGGACGGAGGACCCTGCCCGCGAAGAGGACGGAGGACCCTGCCCGCGAGGAGGACGGAGGACCCTGCCTGTGGGGTATCACAGTGTACAGGGGTGGGTGAGGGTACAATAGGTGAGGACCCTGTGTCCATGAGCAGCTGCAGATATTGGTTTTTGTTTTTTTCTGGAGATGTTTGATACATTTATATTTATTTGTAATTCTGATTTTTATTGCAGGATATTTGGATATTATTTTGCGTCACTGGTGAACAGTGTGTATATTTATTTATTATTATTATTATTGTTTATTTATAGAGCACCATTGATTCCATGGTGCTGTACATGAGGGGGTTACATACAGAATACATGTACACGTTACAATAGACAGACTAGCACAGGGGGAAGAGGGCCCTGCCCTTGCGGGCTTACATCCTAAAGGATTTTGAGGAGGAGACAGTAGGTGGGGTGTAGGTTGGGCGGCAGCTCCGCACGGTGGTGGGGCGGCAGCTCCGCACGGTGGTGGGGCGGCAGCTCCGCACGGTGGTGGGGCGGCAGCTCCGCACGGTGGTGGGGCGGCAGCTCCGCACGGTGGTGGGGCGGCAGCTCCGCACGGTGGTGGGGCGGCAGCTCCGCACGGTGGTGGGGCGGTGAGGTCATTGTAGATTATAGGCATTTCTGAACAGATGAGTTTTCAGGGTCCGTTTGAAGTTTGCAAGTGTAGTAGATAGTCTGATGTGTTGAGGCAGTGAGTTCCAGGAGACTGGGGATGCTCGGGAGAAGTCTTGGAGTCGGTTGCATGAGGAGCGAATGAGAGAGGAGGATAGAAGGAGATCTTGGGAGGACCGGAGGTTACGTTTTGGAGTGTAGCGAGAGATTAGTTCAGAGATATACGGAGGAGACAGATTATGCACAGCTTTGTAGGTCAGTGTTAGTAATTTGAATTGGATACGGTGGAAGATTGGGAGCCAGTGGAGGGACATGCAGAGGGGAGACGCGGGGTGGTATTGAGGAGAGAGGTGGATCATTCGGGCAGCAGAATTAAGGATGGACTGGAGAGGGGCGAGCGTGTTAGCAGGGAGACCACAGAGGAGGATGTTACAGTAGTCGAGGCGGGAGATTATGAGGGCGTGCACTAGAATTTTTGTAGATTGGGAATTGAGGAAAGGACGGATTCTGGAGATATTTTTGAGTTGAAAACGGCAGGAGGTGGTGAGGGATTGGATGTGCGGTATGAAGGAAAAGGCAGAGTCAAAGGTCACTCCGAGGCACCGAACTTTGTGTGCTGGGGAGAGCGTGATGTTATTAATTGTAATGGATAGGTCAGGTGGAGAGTGCAGGGGAGATGGAGGAAAGATGATTAGCTCAGTTTTGGCCATATTGAGCTTTAGGAAGCGAGAGGAAAAGAAGGAAGATATAGCAGATAGGCACTCTGGGATTCTGGACAGCAGAGAAGTGACATCTGGACCAGAGAGGTAGATCTGAGTGTCATCGGCATATAGGTGGTACTGGAAGCCATGGGACTTTATGAGTTGTCCCAGGCCAAATGTATAGATAGAAAAAAGTAAGGGTCCCAGGACAGAGCCTTGAGGGACACCAACAGAGAGAGAACGGGATGAAGAGGTTGTGTGGGAGTGGGAGACACTAAAAGTGCGGTTGGAGAGGTATGAAGAGATCCAAGAGAGAGCGAGGTCTCTGACACCGAGGGAAGAGAGGATCTGTAATAAGATGGAGTGGTCAACAGTGTCAAAGGCTGAGGACAGGTCTAGAAGTAGGAGTACAGAGAAGTGCTTGTTGGCTTTGGCAGTAAGTCATTTGTGATTTTAGTCAGGGCAGTTTCAGTGGAATGATGTGGACGGAAGCCGGACTGTAGGTTGTCAAAGAGAGAGTTAGAGGAGAGGTGGGAGGAAAGTTCAGCAAGGACGTGCTGTTCCAGGAGTTTTGAGGCAAGTGGGAGTACGATAGCTGGTAGTAGAGGTTGGGTCGAGGGAAGGTTTCTTTAGGATGGGTGTGACTGATGCATGTTTAAAGGCAGAGGGGAAGGTACCAGTTGTTAGAGATAGGTTGAAGAGATGGGATAAGGCGGGAATAAGGATAGTGGTGAGGTTGGGGAGGAGGTGGGATGGGATGGGGTCAAGTGCGCATGTAGTGAGGTGCGCTTTTGAGAGAAGATGTGCAAGCTCTCCTTCGGTGATAGTGGGGAGGAAGTTTATGGGGGAGGGGCAGTGGTCTGTTATATAAAGGGGTTGTGGTGGTTCAGCAGAAAAGACTTGTCTGGTTTGGTCGATCTTTTCTTTGAAATATGTGGTATATATATATATATATATGTGTGTGTGATAAAGTAATCTTTCTATGTGCATAAAATGGTTGTACAGATAAATAGAGTCTTGCGTCTTACCTGGTGGATTTGGGTAGATTGGTGCCATCTGACTGCGGGTCCGTGTGGAGGTGCTTGTGTGACTGCAGCACGCGGAGGTCGTATGTTCATGTGAGAGCTGTAAGCTGCGCACTCTGAACTGTATCCATCAGGATGTCAAGGCTAATTCACACTGCGTGATAACAAGTCATCCAGTGTCAGGGAGTACATCTACTTAAAGGGATCCTGTCGGGTGCAATATGCAGGACCACGAGCAGTTCTGTGCACATTGCTAGTCCCTGCTTAATGGTCCTGGTATACGCTAGCATAGATAAAGGGATCTATAGAAAAAGCATTTCTACAGATCCTTTATGATATGCTAATGAGCGCATGTTTTTTCATAGCAGTAATGCATGTGTATAGTCCCATAGTCATTGCTCCACACACTGTATATTACCACTACAGAGTGCAGCTGTCTCCTTTTTGTTACTATGTTTTATGTTCAGTTTGCCCCTGTTCACATTAGTAAGGTAGGCTGTGCCATCAGTCTTTTCTTTAGAGCGCAGGGACTAGTCGCAAGTGGTGTTAGTTGCTGCGCTCATTCCGCCCTCTTAGCACGCCCCCGTGGGCTTTATAACTAACATACTATACAATGTCCATGCAGAGCGTCATTGTCGGCAGTGACGAGTGTACATGTGTCCATTGTCACCGCATCAGTGCCATGATCAGCAGTTCCCTGCACTTCCGGTCACGTGCACTATGAAGCCGGGTGTACGTGTCCCGGCTCAGAGAGGTCTAGTGTGCATTAACCCTAAACCCGGCGTTCTGAAGCGGTGACAATGGACACAGGTACCATGTCATCACTGATGACGCCGGGCACTGAATAGCAGGTTAGCACGTCCCTGTGGGCCCCTATGGGCATCCTAACATGATAAGAGGGTGGAACAAGCTCAGGAAGTAACGCCCTCAGGACTAGTCCCTGGCCTCATTAGCATATCATAAAGGATCTTTAGAAACACTTTTTCTATAGATCTCTTTATCTATGCTAGTGTATACCGGACGGTCAGGCAGGGACTAGCAATATACACCCAGAACTGCTCGTGGCTCCGTATATTGCAGCTGACAGGTTCCCTTTAAATGGTTTTACCTACGGTTTGTAAGTTTTGGACTTTATTCATCTAAGATGCCCGGAGATAATCAGCCCTGGAGGGAATCATCTGCCGCGTGTGACCTGCGGACTCTGCTCATCTGCCGCGTGTGACCTGCAGACTCTGCTCATCTGCCGCGTGTGACCTGCGGACTCTGCTCATCTGCCACGTGTGACCTGCGGACTCTGCTCATCTGCCGCGTGTGACCTGTGGACTCTGCTCATCTGCCGCGTGTGACCTGTGGACTCTGCTCATCTGCCGCGTGTGACCTGCGGACTCTGCTCATCTGCCACGTGTGACCTGCGGACTCTGCTCATCTGCCGCGTGTGACCTGTGGACTCTGCTCATCTGCCGCGTGTGACCTGCGGACTCTGCTCATCTGCCGCGTGTGACCTGCGGACTCTGCTCATCTGCCACGTGTGACCTGCGGACTCTGCTCATCTGCCGCGTGTGACCTGCGGACTCTGCTCATCTGTCGTGTATGACCTGTGGACTCTGCTCATCTGCCGCGTGTGACCTGTGGACTCTGCTCATCTGCCGCGTGTGACCTGTGGACTCTGCTCATCTGCCGCGTGTGACCTGTGGACTCTGCTCATCTGCCGCGTGTGACCTGTGGACTCTGCTCATCTGCCGCGTGTGACCTGGACTCTGCTCATCTGCCGCGTGTGACCTGCGGACTCTGCTCATCTGCCGCGTGTGACCTGTGGACTCTGCTCATCTGCCGCGTGTGACCTGTGGACTCTGCTCATCTGCCGCGTGTGACCTGCGGACTCTGCTCATCTGCCACGTGTGACCTGCGGACTCTGCTCATCTGCCGCGTGTGACCTGTGGACTCTGCTCATCTGCCGCGTGTGACCTGCGGACTCTGCTCATCTGCCGCGTGTGACCTGCGGACTCTGCTCATCTGCCACGTGTGACCTGCGGACTCTGCTCATCTGCCGCGTGTGACCTGCGGACTCTGCTCATCTGTCGTGTATGACCTGTGGACTCTGCTCATCTGCCGCGTGTGACCTGTGGACTCTGCTCATCTGCCGCGTGTGACCTGTGGACTCTGCTCATCTGCCGCGTGTGACCTGTGGACTCTGCTCATCTGCCGCGTGTGACCTGTGGACTCTGCTCATCTGCCGCGTGTGACCTGGACTCTGCTCATCTGCCGCGTGTGACCTGCGGACTCTGCTCATCTGCTGCGTGTGACCTGTGGACTCTGCTCATCTGCCGCGTGTGACCTGTGGACTCTGCTCATCTGCCGCGTGTGACCTGTGGACTCTGCTCATCTGCCGCGTGTGACCTGGACTCTGCTCATCTGCCGCGTGTGACCTGCGGACTCTGCTCATCTGCCGCGTGTGACCTGTGGACTCTGCTCATCTGCCGCGTGTGACCTGTGGACTCTGCTCATCTGCCGCGTGTGACCTGTGGACTCTGCTCATCTGCCGCGTGTGACCTGTGGACTCTGCTCATCTGCCGCGTGTGACCTGTGGACTCTGCTCATCTGCCGCGTGTGACCTGTGGACTCTGCTCATCTGCCGCGTGTGACCTGTGGACTCTGCTCATCTGCCGCGTGTGACCTGGACTCTGCTCATCTGGATGAATAGGAATTTACAGTGATCCTCCTATAGAGAAGATACAGGCGGGATTTATGGTAATATTGTTTCTATGTGAAGGTATGGCGACTTTATCTCTTATATATGTCACCCGGGGTTTATTAACATTGTGTATATGGGGCAGCGTTTCACAGAAGGATTTGTCACGTGGGGCATAGGCTCCTCTGCGATATACTGGTTATCAGCTCCTGATTATTATATATACATTGTATCTTGCGCAATCCACTCTTTATAAGAATATGTAAAAGATACATTTAAATGAATATTATTTACATATAATTCAGTAATAATATATTTTCTTATCTTTGACTAGAACAGTGGATGATTTTGTAGACGTTTGGGAGTGGACTGAGCCGCTGTGATCACAAGGGGTTAACGTGGTTTAGTCACTGCAGTATATAAGGTGTGAGGTTCACATGTAAATTACACAATTACTATTGTATACGGTGACTGGAAGAATATAGAGTGAGAAAAACACGAGGAAAGTGATCTGTGACACTTCATTATATGTAGTATACACGAGGAAGGGGCAGAGCGAGGATGGGGCAGAGCGAGGAAGGGGCAGAGCGAGGAAGGTGGCAGAGTGAGGAAGCTGGCAGAGCGAGGAAGGAGGCAGAGCGAGGAAGGGGCAGAGCGAGGAAGGGGCAGAGCGAGGAAGGAGGCAGAGCGAGGAAGGTGGCAGAGTGAGGAAGGTGGCAGAGCGAGGAAGGAGGCAGAGTGAGGAAGGGGCAGAGCGAGGAAGGGGCAGAGCGAGGAAGGAGGCAGAGCGAGGAAGGGGCAGAGCGAGGAAGGGGCAGAGCGAGGAAGGAGGCAGAGCGAGGAAGGTGGCAGAGCGAGGAAGGTGGCAGAGCGAGGAAGGAGGCAGAGTGAGGAAGGTGGCAGAGTGAGGAAGGTGGCAGAGCGAGGAAGGAGGCAGAGTGAGGAAGGTGGCAGAGCGAGGAAGCTGGCAGAGCGAGGAAGGAGGCAGAGCGAGGAAGGGGCAGAGCGAGGAAGGGGCAGAGCGAGGAAGGAGGCAGAGCGAGGAAGGTGGCAGAGCGAGGAAGGTGGCAGAGCGAGGAAGGAGGCAGAGTGAGGAAGGTGGCAGAGCGAGGAAGGAGGCAGAGCGAGGAAGGAGGCAGAGCGAGGAAGGTGGCAGAGCGAGGAAGGTGGCAGAGCGAGGAAGGAGGCAGAGTGAGGAAGGTGGCAGAGTGAGGAAGGAGGCAGAGCGAGGAAGGAGGCAGAGCGAGGAAGGTGGCAGAGCGAGTAAGGTGGCAGAGCGAGTAAGGTGGCAGAGTGAGGAAGGAGGCAGAGCGAGGATGGGGCAGAGCTAGGAAGGTGGCAGAGCGAGGAAGGTGGCAGAGCGAGGAAGGGGCAGAGCGAGGATGGGGCAAAGCGAGGATGGGGCAGAGCGAGGAAGGAGGCAGAGCGAGGAAGGAGGCAGAGCGAGGAAGGTGGCAGAGCGAGGAAGGTGGCAGAGCGAGGAAGGAGGCAGAACGAGGAAGGTGGCAGAGCGAGGAAGGTGGCAGAGCGAGGAAGGAGGCAGAGCGAGGAAGGTGGCAGAGCGAGGAAGGTGGCAGAGCGAGGAAGGTGGCAGAGCGAGGAAGGAGGCAGAACGAGGAAGGTGGCAGAGCGAGGAAGGGGCAGAGCGAGGAAGGTGGCAGAGCGAGGAAGGAGGCAGAGCGAGGAAGGAGGCAGAGCGAGGAAGGTGGCAGAGCGAGGAAGGAGGCAGAGCGAGGAAGGAGGCAGAGCGAGGAAGGTGGCAGAGCGAGGAAGGTGGCAGAGCGAGGAAGGAGGCAGAGCGAGGAAGGTGGCAGAGCGAGGAAGGAGGCAGAGCGAGGAAGATGGCAGAGCGAGGAAGGGGCAGAGCGAGGAAGGAGGCAGAGCGAGGAAGGTGGCAGAGCGAGGAAGGTGGCAGAGCGAGGAAGGGGCAGAGCCACCTGAAGATATGTGTGAATTTGCACGGCTGATAACAGCCATTCATACCAGACTATGGCCAGGAGCGGGGGATGGTCGGTGCACAAACAATCACAGATAGGAATCAGCAGAGCACACAGCCCGGCCCCTGATTGTGGCTCATACAATGGGGTCTGCAGAGGGCTGTGGTCACTGGTGGGGCCCGGTCTGTGCTGGGAATACTGTGATTTCTTACTGGAAATTCTCTTTTAGTCCAAAGTCTTCAAGAAACAAATCCAGGTGCGGAACCGGTCCGGTCCCAGCACAGACCGGGCCCCACCAGTGACCACAGCCATCTGTGCCACATTTAGCTGTGCCACAACCCATGTTTTTTTATTTTATATAGAACAAAGGCAATTAATGACAGAATTGGGTAGATGAAGTGATCATCCTCTGGGTGGTCCAGGTGCTGACATTGGCGATCATCCTCTGGGTGGTCCAGGTGCTGACATTGGCGATCATCCTCTGGGTGGTCCGGGTGCTGACATTGGCGATCATCCTCTGGGTGGTCCAGGTGCTGACATTGGCGATCATCCTCTGGGTGGTCCAGGTGCTGACATTGGCGATCATCCTCTGGGTGGTCCAGGTGCTGACATTGGCGATCATCCTCTGGGTGGTCCAGGTGCTGACATTGGCGATCATCCTCTGGGTGGTCCAGGTGCTGACATTGGCGATCATCCTCTGGGTGGTCCAGGTGCTGACATTGGCGATCATCCTCTGGGTGGTCCAGGTGCTGACATTGGCGATCATCCTCTGGGTGGTCCAGGTGCTGACATTGGCGATCATCCTCTGGGTGGTCCAGGTGCTGACATTGGCGATCATCCTCTGGGTGGTCCAGGTGCTGACATTGGCGATCATCCTCTGGGTGGTCCAGGTGCTGACATTGGCGATCATCCTCTGGGTGGTCCAGGTGCTGATATCGGCGATAATCCTTTGGGTGGTCCAGGTGATGACAAATGGCCATCCCGCCTCATAAGATGAGGGGCCTCAAGAAGCACCAATATGTCCCGTTTGTGGCCATCAGCTGTCACCAGCACTGCGTGGGTCAGTGAGTGTAGATATAACTGGAATAAAGAAATATATCAGACGGACAAATGCAGTAATAATTACCACAGACAGACCTGATCCTCCAGTAAGGACAGAAATAACGGAGTGCGGACGACCCCTCTGCCATCACCATCCAATCTCTTCCAGGAGGACGGGAGCGGAGCTGCTGCAGGACGAGGATCGGGAGCACTTTCCACCTGAGCTATTTAAGGCTGAATCCAGATGTCCATAAAGTCTGGTCTTGTTTCGGCCACGAGGTCCACTATGGCCAGGAGGTCCTAGTTCGGCTGTGTGGTCTGCTATGATCAGGAGATCCTGGTCCAGTCAGGAGGTCTTGGTCCTGCCAGGAGGTCCGCTATGGCCGGGAAATTCAAGTCCAGCTGGAAGGTCCGCTATTGCCAGGAGGTCTTGGTTCGACCTTGTGGTCTTTTATGGCCGGGAGATCCTGGTTCTGCTGTATGGTCCACTATACCTGGGAGGTCCTGATTCTGCCTGGAGGGTCTGATCCTGTTGTGAGGTCCACTATGGCTGAGAGAGCCTAGTTTTGCTGTGAGGTCCACTATGGCTAGGAGGATCAGTCTGGCAAGGAGGTCCTGGTCCGGCCAGAAGGTCTGATATGGCTATGAGGTCCTGGTCTGGCCAGGAGGTCCTGCTGTGAGGTCCGTTTTGACTGGGAGGACCGGTCTGGCCGGGAGGTCCTGGTCCGGCAGGAGGTCTGCTATGGCTGTGCGGTCCACTATGGCTTGGAAGACTGGTCTGGCCAGGAAGTCCTGGTCCGGCTAGGAGGTCCGCCACTGCTGTGAGGTCTGCTATGGCTGGGAGGACGGGTCTGGCCAGGAGGTCCACTATAGCTATGAGGTCCAGTCCCTGGTCTGACCCTGACCACAGTCGCATGGATACCTATGTCTCTCCCCATCTGCTCGGATTGTCGCGTTTCACAGACGTCTGAATTCACTATGACTTTCCGATAATCCTTCTGTGTTCAGGATCTCTTCTGCTGTCAGTGACTCTGATCTCTGCTTGCTGTCAGTGACTCTGATCTCTGCTTGCTGTCAGTGACTCTGATCTCTGCTTGCTGTCAGTGACTCCCTTGTTGCTGTCAGTGACTCTGATCTCTGCTTGCTGTCAGTGACTCTGATATCTGCTTGCTGTCAGTGACTCTGATCTCTGCTTGCTGTCAGTGACTCTGATCTCTGCTTGCTGTCAGTGACTCTGATCTCTGCTTGCTGTCAGTGACTCCCTTGTTGCTGTCCTGCTCACAGCTGAGCACTTGTTACATTTGTATCTGGTCTGTACAAACTTCTGGCCTTTTCTATCCTCAGTGTCACCTTTTCCACCCTCGTGACTCACATTGCTGGGAGTACCTTCCCTTGTGATGCAGAGATTTAAACTTCCCCCGTTTGTTGCAGATTTGGTGACTCCTCCTCTTGTTTTGTGGTGATTTTCCAAACCAGTGCGATCCTCGTATTTCTGCTTCCTGGATGACGCCAGTTGTGTCTGGTCTGGGACCAGTCACTGGGAGACAAATGGGGAGACTGGGAGACGGACTGGGAGACGGGCTGGGAGACGGGCTGGGAGACGGACTGGGAGACAGACTGAGAGACGGGTTGGGAGACGGACTGGGAGACGGGCTGGGAGACGGACTGGGAGACGGACTGGGAGACGGGCTGGGAGACGGACTGGGAGACGGACTGGGAGACGGGTTGGGAGACAGACTGGGAGACAGACTGGGAGACGGGTTGGGAGACGGACTGGGAGACGGACTGGGAGACGGGCTGGGAGACGGACTGGGAGACGGACTGGGAGACGGGCTGGGAGACGGACTGGGAGACAGACTGAGAGACGGGTTGGGAGACGGACTGGGAGACGGACTGGGAGACGGACTGGGAGACGGACTGGGAGACGGGCTGGGAGACGGACTGGGAGACGGACTGGGAGACGGGTTGGGAGACAGACTGGGAGACAGACTGGGAGACGGGTTGGGAGACGGGTTGGGAGACGGACTGGGAGACGGACTGGGAGACGGACTGGGAGACGGGCTGGGAGACGGACTGGGAGACGGACTGGGAGACGGACTGGGAGACGGACTGGGAGACGGACTGGGAGACGGACTTGGAGACGGACTGGGAGACGGACTGGGAGACGGACTGGGAGACGGACTGGGAGACAGACTGGGAGACGGGTTGAGAGACGGACTGGGAAACGGGCTGGGAGACGGGCTGGGAGACGGACTGGGAGACGGGCTGGGAGACGGACTGGGAGACGGACTGGGAGACGGACTGGGAGACGGGCTGGGAGACGGGCTGGGAGACGGGCTGGGAGACGGACTGGGAGACGGACTGGGAGACGGACTGGGAGACGGACTGGGAGACAGACTGGGAGACAGACTGGGAGACGGACTGGGAGACGGACTGGGAGACGGACTGGGAGACGGACTGGGAGACGGACTTGGAGACGGACTGGGAGACGGACTGGGAGACGGACTGGGAGACGGACTGGGAGACGGACTGGGAGACGGACTGGGAGACGGGCTGGGAGACGGGCTGGGAGACGGGCTGGGAGACGGACTGGGAGACGGACTGGGAGACGGACTGGGAGACGGACTGGGAGACGGACTTGGAGACGGGCTGGGAGACGGACTGGGAGACGGACTGGGAGACGGACTGGGAGACGGGCTGGGAGACGGGCTGGGAGACGGACTGGGAGACAGACTGGGAGACGGGTTGAGAGACGGACTGGGAAACGGGCTGGGAGACGGGCTGGGAGACGGACTGGGAGACGGGCTGGGAGACAGACTGGGAGACGGACTGGGAGACGGACTGGGAGACGGGCTGGGAGACGGGCTGGGAGACGGACTGGGAGACGGGCTGGGAGACGGGCTGGGAGACGGACTGGGAGACAGGCTGGGAGACGGGCTGGGAGACGGGCTGGGAGACGGGCTGGGAGACGGACTGGGAGACGGACTGGGAGACGGGCTGGGAGACGGGCTGGGAGACGGACTGGGAGACAGACTGGGAGACGGGTTGAGACACGGACTGGGAAACGGGCTGGGAGACGGGCTGGGAGACGGACTGGGAGACGGGCTGGGAGACGGACTGGGAGACGGGCTGGGAGACGGGCTGGGAGACGGGCTGGGAGACGGACTGGGAGACGGGCTGGGAGACGGGCTGGGAGACAGACTGGGAGACGGACTGGGAGACAGGCTGGGAGACGGGCTGGGAGACGGGCTGGGAGACGGGCTGGGAGACGGACTGGGAGACGGGCTGGGAGACGGACTGGGAGACGGACTGGGAGACAGACTGGGAGACGGGCTGGGAGACGGACTGGGAGACGGACTGGGAGACGGACTTGGAGACGGACTGGGAGACGGACTGGGAGACGGGCTGGGAGACGGGCTGGGAGACGGGCTGGGAGACGGACTGGGAGACAGACTGGGAGACAGACTGGGAGACGGGTTGAGAGACGGACTGGGAGACAGACTGGGAGACGGGCTGGGAGACGGGCTGGGAGACGGACTGGGAGACGGACTGGGAGACGGACTGGGAGACAGACTGGGAGACAGACTGGGAGACAGACTGGGAGACGGACTGGGAGACGGACTGGGAGACGGACTGGGAGACGGACTTGGAGACGGACTGGGAGACGGACTGGGAGACGGGCTGGGAGACGGGCTGGGAGACAGACTGGGAGACGGGTTGAGAGACGGACTGGGAAACGGGCTGGGAGACGGGCTGGGAGACGGGCTGGGAGACGGGCTGGGAGACGGACTGGGAGACGGACTGGGAGACAGACTGGGAGACGGGCTGGGAGACGGGCTGGGAGACGGACTGGGAGACAGACTGGGAGACGGACTTGGAGACGGACTGGGAGACGGACTGGGAGACGGGCTGGGAGACGGGCTGGGAGACAGACTGGGAGACGGGTTGAGAGACGGACTGGGAAACGGGCTGGGAGACGGGCTGGGAGACGGGCTGGGAGACGGACTGGGAGACGGACTGGGAGACAGACTGGGAGACGGGCTTGGAGACGGGCTGGGAGACGGACTGGGAGACGGACTGGGAGACAGACTGGGAGACGGACTGGGAGACGGACTGGGAGACGGACTGGGAGACGGACTGGGAGACGGACTGGGAGACGGACTGGGAGACGGGCTGGGAGACGGGCTGGGAGACGGGCTGGGAGACGGGCTGGGAGACGGACTGGGAGACGGGCTGGGAGACGGGCTGGGAGACGGACTGGGAGACGGACTGGGAGACGGACTGGGAGACAGACTGGGAGACGGACTGGGAGACGGACTGGGAGACGGACTGGGAGACGGACTGGGAGACGGACTTGGAGACGGGCTGGGAGACGGACTGGGAGACGGACTGGGAGACGGGCTGGGAGACGGGCTGGGAGACGGACTGGGAGACAGACTGGGAGACGGGTTGAGAGACGGACTGGGAAACGGGCTGGGAGACGGGCTGGGAGACGGACTGGGAGACGGGCTGGGAGACGGGCTGGGAGACAGACTGGGAGACGGACTGGGAGACGGACTGGGAGACGGGCTGGGAGACGGGCTGGGAGACGGACTGGGAGACGGACTGGGAGACGGGCTGGGAGACGGACTGGGAGACGGGCTGGGAGACGGGCTGGGAGACGGGCTGGGAGACGGGCTGGGAGACGGGCTGGGAGACAGACTGGGAGACGGACTGGGAGACGGGCTGGGAGACGGGCTGGGAGACAGGCTGGGAGACGGGCTGGGAGACAGGCTGGGAGACGGACTGGGAGACGGACTGGGAGACGGGCTGGGAGACGGGCTGGGAGACGGACTGGGAGACGGGCTGGGAGACGGACTGGGAGACGGGCTGGGAGACGGGCTGGGAGACGGACTGGGAGACGGACTGGGAGACGGGCTGGGAGACGGGCTGGGAGACGGACTGGGAGACGGGCTGGGAGACGGACTGGGAGACGGGCTGGGAGACGGGCTGGGAGACGGACTGGGAGACAGAATGGGAGACAGACTGGGAGACGGACTGGGAGATGGACTGGGAGACAGACTGGGAGACGGACTGGGAGACGGGTTGAGAGACGGACTGGGAGACGGGCTGGGAGACGGACTGGGAGACGGACTGGGAGACGGACTGGGAGACGGGCTGGGAGACAGACTGGGAGACGGACTGGGAGACGGGTTGAGAGACGGACTGGGAGACGGGCTGGGAGACGGACTGGGAGACGGGCTGGGAGACGGACTGGGAGACGGACTGGGATTTGGGCTGGGAGACGGGCTGGGAGACAGACTGGGAGACGGACTGGGAGACAGACTGGGAGACTGGGAGACAGACTGGGAGACGGGCTGGGAGACGGTCTGGGAGACGGACTGGGAGACGGACTGGGAGACGGACTGGGAGACAGACTGGGAGACAGACTGGGAGACGGACTGGGAGACAGACTGGGAGACGGACTGGGAGACGGGTTGAGAGACGGACTGGGAGACGGGCTGGGAGACGGACTGGGAGACGGACTGGGAGACGGACTGGGAGACAGACTGGGAGACAGACTGGGAGACAGACTGGGAGACGGACTGGGAGACGGACTTGGAGACGGGCTGGGAGACGGACTGGGAGACGGACTGGGAGACGGGCTGGGAGACGGGCTGGGAGACGGACTGGGAGACAGACTGGGAGACGGGTTGAGAGACGGACTGGGAAACGGGCTGGGAGACGGGCTGGGAGACGGACTGGGAGACGGGCTGGGAGACGGGCTGGGAGACGGACTGGGAGACAGACTGGGAGACGGGTTGAGAGACGGACTGGGAGACGGGCTGGGAGACGGGCTGGGAGACAGACTGGGAGACAGACTGGGAGACGGACTGGGAGACGGGCTGGGAGACGGACTGGGAGACGGGCTGGGAGACGGGCTGGGAGACAGACTTGGAGACGGGCTGGGAGACGGACTGGGAGACGGGCTGGGAGACGGGCTGGGAGACGGGCTGGGAGACAGACTGGGAGACGGACTGGGAGACGGACTGGGAGACGGACTGGGAGACAGACTGGGAGACAGACTGGGAGACGGACTGGGAGACGGACTGGGAGACGGACTGGGAGACGGACTTGGAGACGGACTGGGAGACGGACTGGGAGACGGACTGGGAGACGGACTGGGAGACGGACTGGGAGACGGGCTGGGAGACGGGCTGGGAGACGGACTGGGAGACGGGCTGGGAGACGGGCTGGGAGACGGGCTGGGAGACGGGCTGGGAGACGGACTGGGAGACGGGCTGGGAGACAGACTTGGAGACGGGCTGGGAGACGGACTGGGAGACGGGCTGGGAGACGGGCTGGGAGACGGACTGGGAGACAGACTGGGAGACGGACTGGGAGACGGACTGGGAGACGGACTGGGAGACAGACTGGGAGACAGACTGGGAGACAGACTGGGAGACGGACTGGGAGACGGACTGGGAGACGGACTGGGAGACGGACTTGGAGACGGACTGGGAGACGGACTGGGAGACGGACTGGGAGACGGACTGGGAGACGGGCTGGGAGACGGGCTGGGAGACGGGCTGGGAGACGGACTGGGAGACGGGCTGGGAGACGGACTGGGAGACGGACTGGGAGACAGACTGGGAGACGGACTGGGAGACGGACTGGGAGACGGACTGGGAGACGGACTGGGAGACGGACTGGGAGACGGACTGGGAGACGGACTGGGAGACAGACTGGGAGACAGACTGGGAGACGGACTGGGAGACGGACTGGGAGACGGACTGGGAGACGGACTGGGAGACGGACTGGGAGACGGACTGGGAGACGGACTGGGAGACGGACTGGGAGACGGACTGGGAGACGGGCTGGGAGACGGGCTGGGAGACGGACTGGGAGACGGACTGGGAGACAGACTGGGAGACGGACTGGGAGACGGACTGGGAGACGGACTGGGAGACGGACTGGGAGACGGACTGGGAGACGGACTGGGAGACGGGCTGGGAGACGGGCTGGGAGACGGGCTGGGAGACGGACTGGGAGACGGACTGGGAGACAGACTGGGAGACAGACTGGGAGACGGACTGGGAGACGGACTGGGAGACGGACTGGGAGACGGACTGGGAGACGGACTTGGAGACGGACTGGGAGACGGACTGGGAGACGGACTGGGAGACGGACTGGGAGACGGGCTGGGAGACGGGCTGGGAGACGGGCTGGGAGACGGGCTGGGAGACGGACTGGGAGACGGGCTGGGAGACGGACTGGGAGACGGACTGGGAGACGGACTGGGAGACGGACTGGGAGACGGACTGGGAGACGGACTGGGAGACGGACTGGGAGACGGACTGGGAGACGGACTGGGAGACGGACTGGGAGACGGACTGGGAGACGGACTGGGAGACGGACTGGGAGACGGACTGGGAGACGGACTGGGAGACGGACTGGGAGACGGACTGGGAGACGGACTGGGAGACGGACTGGGAGACGGGCTGGGAGACGGGCTGGGAGACGGACTGGGAGACGGACTGGGAGACGGACTGGGAGACGGACTGGGAGACGGACTGGGAGACAGACTGGGAGACAGACTGGGAGACGGACTGGGAGACGGACTGGGAGACGGACTGGGAGACGGACTGGGAGACGGACTTGGAGACGGACTGGGAGACGGACTGGGAGACGGACTGGGAGACGGACTGGGAGACGGACTGGGAGACGGACTGGGAGACGGGCTGGGAGACGGGCTGGGAGACGGACTGGGAGACGGGCTGGGAGACGGACTGGGAGACGGACTGGGAGACGGACTGGGAGACGGACTGGGAGACGGACTGGGAGACGGACTGGGAGACGGACTGGGAGACGGACTGGGAGACGGGCTGGGAGACGGACTGGGAGACGGGCTGGGAGACGGGCTGGGAGACAGACTTGGAGACGGGCTGGGAGACGGACTGGGAGACGGGCTGGGAGACGGGCTGGGAGACGGACTGGGAGACAGACTGGGAGACGGACTGGGAGACGGACTGGGAGACAGACTGGGAGACAGACTGGGAGACGGACTGGGAGACGGACTGGGAGACGGACTGGGAGACGGACTGGGAGACGGACTGGGAGACGGACTTGGAGACGGACTGGGAGACGGACTGGGAGACGGACTGGGAGACGGACTGGGAGACGGGCTGGGAGACGGGCTGGGAGACGGGCTGGGAGACGGACTGGGAGACGGGCTGGGAGACGGACTGGGAGACGGACTGGGAGACGGACTGGGAGACGGACTGGGAGACGGACTGGGAGACGGACTGGGAGACGGACTGGGAGACGGACTGGGAGACGGGCTGGGAGACGGACTGGGAGACGGACTGGGAGACGGACTGGGAGACGGGCTGGGAGACGGGCTGGGAGACGGACTGGGAGACGGACTGGGAGACGGGTTGAGAGACGGACTGGGAAACGGGCTGGGAGACGGGCTGGGAGACGGACTGGGAGACGGGCTGGGAGACGGACTGGGAGACGGGCTGGGAGACGGGCTGGGAGACAGACTGGGAGACGGACTGGGAGACGGGCTGGGAGACGGGCTGGGAGACGGACTGGGAGACGGACTGGGAGACAGACTGGGAGACGGACTGGGAGACGGACTGGGAGACGGACTGGGAGACGGACTGGGAGACGGACTGGGAGACGGACTGGGAGACGGACTGGGAGACAGACTGGGAGACAGACTGGGAGACGGACTGGGAGACGGACTGGGAGACGGACTGGGAGACGGGCTGGGAGACGGACTGGGAGACGGACTGGGAGACGGGCTGGGAGACGGGCTGGGAGACGGACTGGGAGACGGGCTGGGAGACGGGCTGGGAGACGGGCTGGGAGACGGGCTGGGAGACGGACTGGGAGACGGGCTGGGAGACGGGCTGGGAGACGGACTGGGAGACGGACTGGGAGACGGACTGGGAGACGGACTGGGAGACGGGCTGGGAGACGGGCTGGGAGACGGGCTGGGAGACGGACTGGGAGACGGGCTGGGAGACGGGCTGGGAGACAGACTGGGAGACGGACTGGGAGACGGGCTGGGAGACGGGCTGGGAGACGGACTGGGAGACGGACTGGGAGACAGACTGGGAGACGGACTGGGAGACGGACTGGGAGACGGACTGGGAGACGGACTGGGAGACGGACTGGGAGACGGACTGGGAGACGGACTGGGAGACGGACTGGGAGACAGACTGGGAGACGGACTGGGAGACGGACTGGGAGACGGACTGGGAGACGGGCTGGGAGACGGACTGGGAGACGGGCTGGGAGACGGGCTGGGAGACGGACTGGGAGACGGGCTGGGAGACGGGCTGGGAGACGGGCTGGGAGACGGGCTGGGAGACGGACTGGGAGACGGGCTGGGAGACGGGCTGGGAGACGGACTGGGAGACGGACTGGGAGACGGACTGGGAGACGGACTGGGAGACGGGCTGGGAGACGGGCTGGGAGACGGGCTGGGAGACGGGCTGGGAGACGGGCTGGGAGACGGACTGGGAGACGGACTGGGAGACGGGCTGGGAGACGGGCTGGGAGACGGACTGGGAGACGGGCTGGGAGACGGACTGGGAGACGGGCTGGGAGACGGGCTGGGAGACGGACTGGGAGACGGACTGGGAGACGGACTGGGAGACAGACTGGGAGACAGACTGGGAGACGGACTGGGAGATGGACTGGGAGACAGACTGGGAGACGGACTGGGAGACGGGTTGAGAGACGGACTGGGAGACGGGCTGGGAGACGGACTGGGAGACGGACTGGGAGACGGACTGGGAGACGGGCTGGGAGACAGACTGGGAGACGGACTGGGAGACGGGTTGAGAGACGGACTGGGAGACGGGCTGGGAGACGGACTGGGAGACGGGCTGGGAGACGGACTGGGAGACGGACTGGGAGATGGGCTGGGAGACGGGCTGGGAGACAGACTGGGAGACGGACTGGGAGACAGACTGGGAGACTGGGAGACAGACTGGGAGACGGGCTGGGAGACGGTCTGGGAGACGGACTGGGAGACGGACTGGGAGACGGACTGGGAGACAGACTGGGAGACGGACTGGGAGACAGACTGGGAGACGGACTGGGAGACGGGTTGAGAGACGGACTGGGAGACGGGCTGGGAGACGGACTGGGAGACGGACTGGGAGACGGACTGGGAGACAGACTGGGAGACAGACTGGGAGACAGACTGGGAGACAGACTGGGAGACGGACTGGGAGACGGACTTGGAGACGGGCTGGGAGACGGACTGGGAGACGGACTGGGAGACGGGCTGGGAGACGGGCTGGGAGACGGACTGGGAGACAGACTGGGAGACGGGTTGAGAGACGGACTGGGAAACGGGCTGGGAGACGGGCTGGGAGACGGACTGGGAGACGGGCTGGGAGACGGGCTGGGAGACGGACTGGGAGACAGACTGGGAGACGGGTTGAGAGACGGACTGGGAGACGGGCTGGGAGACGGGCTGGGAGACAGACTGGGAGACAGACTGGGAGACGGACTGGGAGACGGGCTGGGAGACGGACTGGGAGACGGGCTGGGAGACGGGCTGGGAGACAGACTTGGAGACGGGCTGGGAGACGGACTGGGAGACGGGCTGGGAGACAGACTGGGAGACGGACTGGGAGACAGACTGGGAGACGGACTGGGAGACGGACTGGGAGACGGACTGGGAGACGAGCTGGGAGACGGGCTGGGAGACGGACTGGGAGACAGACTGGGAGACGGACTGGGAGATGGACTGGGAGGCGGACTGGGAGACGGACTGGGAGACGGACTGGGAGACGGACTGGGAGACGGACTGGGAGACGGACTGGGAGACGGGCTGGGAGACGGGCTGGGAGACAGACTGGGAGACGGACTGGGAGACAGACTGGGAGACGGACTGGGAGACGGGTTGGGAGACTGGGAGACAGACTGGGAGACGGACTGGGAGACAGACTGGGAGACTGGGAGACAGACTGGGAGACGGACTGGGAGATGGACTGGGAGACGGACTGGGAGACGGACTGGGAGACAGACTGGGAGACGGACTGGGAGACGGACTGGGAGACGGACTGGGAGACAGACTGGGAGACGGACTGGGAGACGGACTGGGAGACGGACTGGGAGACGGACTGGGAGACGGACTGGGAGACAGGTTGGGAGACGGGTTGGGAGACGGGCTGGGAGACGGGCTGGGAGACGGACTGGGAGACGGACTGGGAGACGGACTGGGAGACGGACTGGGAGACGGGCTGGGAGACGGGCTTGGAGACGGGCTGGGAGACGGGCTGGGAGACGGGCTGGGAGACGGGCTGGGAGACAGACTGGGAGACGGGCTGAGAGACGGGCTGGGAGACGGGCTGGGAGACGGGCTGGGAGACGGACTGGGAGACGGACTGGGAGACAGACTGGGAGACAGACTGGGAGACGGACTGGGAGACGGGCTGGGAGACGGGCTGGGAGACGGACTGGGAGACGGGCTGGGAGACGGACTGGGAGACGGACTGGGAGACAGACTGGGAGACGGGCTGGGAGACGGACTGGGAGACAGACTGGGAGACGGACTGGGAGACAGACTGGGAGACGGACTGGGAGACGGGTTGAGAGACGGACTGGGAGACGGGCTGGGAGACGGGCTGGGAGACGGACTGGGAGACGGACTGGGAGACGGACTGGGAGACAGACTGGGAGACGGACTGGGAGACGGGTTGAGAGACGGACTGGGAGACGGGCTGGGAGACGGACTGGGAGACGGGCTGGGAGACGGGCTGGGAGACGGACTGGGAGACGGGCTGGGAGACGGGCTGGGAGACGGACTGGGAGACGGACTGGGAGACGGACTGGGAGACGGGCTGGGAGACGGACTGGGAGACGGACTGGGAGACGGACTGGGAGACGGGCTGGGAGACGGGCTGGGAGACGGGCTGGGAGACGGGCTGGGAGACGGACTGGGAGACGGGCTGGGAGACGGACTGGGAGACGGACTGGGAGACGGACTGGGAGACGGGCTGGGAGACGGGCTGGGAGACGGACTGGGAGACGGGCTGGGAGACGGACTGGGAGACGGACTGGGAGACGGACTGGGAGACGGACTGGGAGACGGGTTGAGAGACGGACTGGGAGACGGGCTGGGAGACGGACTGGGAGACGGGCTGGGAGACGGGCTGGGAGACGGACTGGGAGACGGACTGGGAGACAGACTGGGAGACGGACTGGGAGACGGACTGGGAGACGGACTGGGAGACGGACTGAGAGACGGGCTGGGAGACGGGCTGGGAGACAGGCTGGGAGACGGGCTGGGAGACGGACTGGGAGACGGACTGGGAGACAGAATGGGAGACAGAATGGGAGACGGGCTGGGAGACGGGCTGGGAGACGGGCTGGGAGACGGACTGGGAGACAGACTGGGAGACAGGCTGGGAGACGGGCTGGGAGACGGGCTGGGAGACGGACTGGGAGACGGGCTGGGAGACGGACTGGGAGACGGACTGGGAGACAGACTGGGAGACGGACTGGGAGACGGACTGGGAGACGGACTGGGAGACGGACTGGGAGACGGACTGGGAGACAGACTGGGAGACGGACTGGGAGACGGGTTGAGAGACAGACTGGGAGACGGGCTGGGAGACGGACTGGGAGACGGGCTGGGAGACGGGCTGGGAGACGGACTGGGAGACGGGCTGGGAGACGGGCTGGGAGACAGACTTGGAGACGGGCTGGGAGACGGACTGGGAGACGGACTGGGAGACGGGCTGGGAGACGGGCTGGGAGACGGACTGGGAGACGGACTGGGAGACAGACTGGGAGACGGACTGGGAGACGGACTGGGAGACGGACTGGGAGACGGACTGGGAGACGGGCTGGGAGACGGACTGGGAGACGGACTGGGAGACGGACTGGGAGGCGGGCTGGGAGACGGGCTGGGAGACGGGCTGGGAGACGGGCTGGGAGACAGACTGGGAGACAGACTGGGAGACGGGCTGGGAGACAGACTGGGAGACAGACTGGGAGACGGACTGGGAGACGGACTGGGAGACGGACTGGGAGACGGGTTGGGAGACGGGCTGGGAGACGGGCTGGGAGACGGACTGGGAGACGGACTGGGAGACAGACTGGGAGACTGGGAGACAGACTGGGAGACAGACTGGGAGACGGACTGGGAGATGGACTGGGAGACGGGCTGGGAGACGGGCTGGGAGACGGGCTGGGAGACGGGCTGGGAGACAGACTGGGAGACGGACTGGGAGACAGACTGGGAGACGGACTGGGAGATGGACTGGGAGATGGACTGGGAGACAGACTGGGAGACAGACTGGGAGACAGACTGGGAGACGGGTTGGGAGACGGGCTGGGAGACGGGCTGGGAGACAGGCTGGGAGACAGACTGGGAGACGGACTGGGAGACAGACTGGGAGACTGGGAGACAGACTGGGAGACGGACTGGGAGATGGACTGGGAGACAGACTGGGAGACAGACTGGGAGACGGACTGGGAGACGGACTGGGAGACAGACTGGGAGACAGACTGGGAGACGGACTGGGAGATGGACTGGGAGACAGACTGGGAGACAGACTGGGAGACAGACTGGGAGACAGACTGGGAGACAGACTGGGAGACAGACTGGGAGACGGGCTGGGAGACGGGCTGGGAGACGGACTGGGAGATGGGCTGGGAGACAGACTGGGAGACAGACTGGGAGACGGGCTGGGAGACGTGCTGGGAGATGGACTGGGATTGTGAGGTCAGGACAGGCAGAGGGGACAGGCTGTGAGGTCAGGACAGGCGGAGGGGACAGATTGTGAGGTCAGGACAGGTGGAGGGGACAGGCTGTGAGGTCAGGACAGGCGGAGAGGACAGGCTGTGAGGTCAGGACAGGCGGAGGAGACAGGCTGTGAGGTCAGGACAGGCGGAGGGGACAGGCTGTGAGGTCAGGACAGGCGGAGGGGACAGGCTGTGAGGTCAGGACAGGCGGAGGGGACAGGCTGTGAGGTCAGGACAGGCGGAGGGGACAGGCTGTGAGGTCAGGACAGGCGGAGGGGACAGGCTGTGAGGTCAGGACAGGCGGAGGGGACAGATTGTGAGGTCAGGACAGGTGGAGGGGACAGGCTGTGAGGTCAGGACAGGCGGAGGGGACAGGCTGTGAGGTCAGGACAGGCGGAGGGGACAGGCTGTGAGGTCAGGACAGGCGGAGGAGACAGGCTGTGAGGTCAGGACAGGCGGAGGGGACAGGCTGTGAGGTCAGGACAGGCGGAGGGGACAGGCTGTGAGGTCAGGACAGGCGGAGGGGACAGGCTGTGAGGTCAGGACAGGCGGAGGGGACAGGCTGTGAGGTCAGGACAGGCGGAGGGGACAGGCTGTGAGGTCAGGACAGGCGGAGGGGACAGGCTGTGAGGTCAGGACAGGCGGAGGGACAGGCTGTGAGGTCAGGACAGGCGGAGGGGACAGGCTGTGAGGTCAGGACAGCGGAGGGGACAGGCTGTGAGGTCAGGACAGGCGGAGGGGACAGGCTGTGAGGTCAGGACAGGCGGAGGGGACAGGCTGTGAGGTCAGGACAGGCGGAGGAGACAGGATGTGCGGTCAGGACAGGCGGAGGGGACAGGCTGTGAGGTGTATGGAGGACTATGGGATGCAATATATGGAGGACTATGGGTTTCATTATAATATATGGAATACTACTGAGTGCAGGATACTATATGGAGGATGACAGGGGTGCATTATACTATATGGAAGAATATGGGGTGCAATATATTTTATGGGAGACTATGGGGTGCATTATACTATATGGAGGACTATGGGATGAATTATACTAAATGGAGGACTACAGGGGTGCATTATACTATTTGGAGGGACTATGGGGGTGTAATAATATATGGAAAATTATGGGGTGCAATATATTATATGAAACTATGGGATGCAATGTATTATATGGGGGACTATGGGGTGCATTATACTATACAGAGGACTATGGGGGTGCAATATAACATATGGAGGGTTATGGGGTGCATTATATTATATAGGGGACTATTTGGAGGCCTATGAGGGATCCTTTATAGAGGGCTGTGTTGGGGGCCATTATACAGCATGGTGGGCTGTGTGGGGGTCACAGTTGGGGCTGTGTTGGGGTCACCATACTTTGCTGACAGTGCTGTGCAGGAGCAATGGCGGCTGTGAGCGGGGGCTGCCGGCTTCTGCTGATAGTGACAGGGGCAGGACATCAGTGGGTGTAATCTCCCACCCTGCAGACCTCGGGGGGCGCCAGGTGCCGGCTTCGATGCCCCCCAGAGGGTAATCTGTGAGTACCAGTAGCCATGGTTGGGTGATGATGGGGGAGGGGAGTGTTTAGCAATGGATAAAGGCCGCGTCCATCTTCACTTCCCACCTGTGATGGCCCCTTCTGAGGACCCCTGGGTGTGAAGATGTCGTCACCAGGATCTCAGACGCTTCGAGGACGTGAGGCAAGAAGACAATACGAGATCCGCGCAGACGCGGC
Organism: Anomaloglossus baeobatrachus; assembly: GCF_048569485.1. NCBI lineage: Eukaryota > Metazoa > Chordata > Amphibia > Anura > Aromobatidae > Anomaloglossus > Anomaloglossus baeobatrachus. The sequence continues at coordinate 8,606,518 of NC_134362.1, read as the reverse complement.
TGAGATTGCTGCGGAGGATTTGTTTCCTCACATTTTTAATTAATTTTTGGATTCTTGGTGTTTTTTCCCCCCAAAACTATTAAAACATTGTAAAGTCTCGGGAGGCGGCTCCGTGCCTCGTGCTGGCGGTCCGTGCCTCGTGCTGGCGGCTCCGTGCCTCGTGCTGGCGGCTCCGTGCCTCGTGCTGGCGGCTCCGTGCCTCGTGCTGGCGGCTCCGTGCCTCGTGCTGGCGGCTCCGTGCCTCGTGCTGGCGGCGGTGGAGGCGTCACATAGACCCGTAATTATCCCGGTACACTTGTGTCTGCAGAGCGTCATGGCTGCCCTCAGGGGAAGCACGGACGACTCCCCGACGTGTCTTTTGTGTCTTTGTTTTAGGTGGGGTCCTTGCCCGGTAATATGGAAACCTGCGCCCCCCGGACACACGGTAATCACCATGATCTGGTACAGCAATTGAGGCGATGGGGGGCTGCACGGGTACATGCACCTTGAGGGGAAGGGGGGCTCCACAGGTACATGCACCTTGAGGGGACATGGGGACGGGGGGCTCCACAGGTACATGCACCTTGAGGGGACATGGGGACGGGGGGCTCCACAGGTACATGCACCTTGAGGGGACGGGGGGCTCCACAGGTACATGCACCTTGAGGGGACATGGGGACGGGGGGCTCCACAGGTACATGCACCTTGAGGGGACGGGGGGCTCCACAGGTACATGCACCTTGAGGGGATGGGGGGCTCCACAGGTACATGCACCTTGAGCGGACCGGGGCTTCACAGGTACATGCACCTTGAGGGGAAGGGGGGCTCCACAGATGCATGCACCTTGAGGGGACGGGGGGCTCCACAGGTGCATGCACCTTGAGGAGACGGGGGGCTCCACAGGTACATGCACCTTGAGGGGAAGGGGGGCTCCACAGGTGCATGCACCTTGAGGGGACGGGGGGCTCCACAGGTGCATGCACCTTGAGGGACGGGGGGCTCCACAGGTGCATGCACCTTGAGGGGAAGGGGGGGCTCCACAGTGCATGCACCTTGAGGGAACGGGGGGCTCCACAGGTACATGCACCTTGAGGGGACGGGGGGCTCCACAGGTACATGCACCTTGAGGGGACGGGGGCTCCACAGGTACATGCACCTTGAGGGGACAGGGGGATGGGGGGCTCCACAGGTACATGCACCTTGAGGGGACGGGGGGCTCCACAGGTACATGCACCTTGAGGGGAAGGGGGGCTCCACAGGTTACATGCACCTTGAGGGGACAGGGGGACGGGGGGGGGCTCCACAGGTACATGCACCTTGAGGGGACGGGGGGCTCCACAGGTACATGCACCTTGAGGGGACGGGGGCTCCACAGGTACATGCACCATGAGGGGGACGGGGGGGCTCCACAGGTACATGCACCTTGAGGGGACGGGGCTTGCTCCATAGGAGAGTGTACCTTGAGGAGACAGTAAGGGGCTCCATAAGGGGGTTTACATTGAGGAGATGGGGGGCGCCATAGGGGGGCTCCATAGGGGGGTTCACCTTGAGATGGGGGGTAAACATTGTCCTGTCCAGACTCCCTCCCTGCAGGTGTCTGGGAGGAGGGTGCATTGTGCATGGAGGCCAGAACCTGCGGCGGCGGCTGCCCTGGGCGCTGTCCGCACGTCTCCGCGGAGGACGCTGAGCGCAGCACATTCTGGACTGGTTTTCGCTTCTGGGATGAATACTCTGCACAGATTCCAGGATCTTTCTGTTTGTAACTTTCTAATATTTTTGTTCTTTCCTCAGTTCCCCGCAGTGTTTTCTAGATCTCCGCTTGCTGTCAGTGAACGGCAGCTCTTTCACCTTCTCTGCTTACTGACAGCTTGTGATCCGACCTACGTGGTTAGTAGAGGCTAAACGATGTCAGTCTGTTACCATGGAGACGCATCGCTCTGCACAGGAGCGGAGAGCACAGAACGGCTTCTGACGTCTCTGCGATGAATTCGTCGTCTTTTCGGCTCAGACATTTAGACTATTTGTCTCGTGAGTGATCGAGAGGTGAACGCCGGGGACTGGGCCAACGAGCTGCGGGGGAAGTAACCCCAAACCCGGTCTACACTTTCTAAGTAAAGAAATGCTGTCAGGAGGCGCGAAATCCTGCAACCGCCAACAGGGCGCGGTGTCAGTGTGCGGTGTCCGGGCGCGGTGTCAGTGTGCACTGTCCTCCTGGTATTATATTCCTGCAGTGGAAAACTGAGGTCAAAACCATAAACAGAGCAGAGCTGCAAGAACGGATGGAGAGAAAACAACACTAACAAAGCCACATCTGAGGTGCTGCCGAAAACGTGGCCACGTGGGAGACGATGTGCTGCCGAGAAACGTGGCCACCCGGGGGATGATGTGATGTAGAGAACGTGGCCACATGGGAGACTATGTGCTGCCGAGAACGTGGCCACATGGGAGACGATGTGCTGCCGAGAACGTGGCCACCCGGGGATGATGTGATGTAGAGAACGTGGCCACATGGGAGACTATGTGCTGCCGAGAACATGGCCACATGGAGACGATGTGCTGCCGAGAACGTGGCCACATGGGAGACGATGTGCTGCCAAGAATGTGGCCACATGGGAGACGATGTGCTGCGGAGAACGTGGCCACATGGGAGACTATGTGCTGCCGAGAACGTGGCCACATGGGAGACTATGTGCTGCCGAGAACGTGGCCACATGGGAGACAATGTGCTGCTGAGAATGTGGCCGCATGGGAGACGATGTGCTGCCGAAAACGTGGCCACATGGGAGACTGTGCTGCCGAAAACGTGGCCACATGGGAGACGATCTGCTGCCGAGAACGTGGCCACCCGGGGAGCCGCCACCCGGGGGATGACGTGATGTAGAGAACGTGGCCACATGGGAGACGATGTGCTGCCGAGAACCGTGGCCACATGGAAGACGATGTGCTGCCGAGAACGTGGCCACATGGGAGACGATGTGCTGCCGAAAACGTGGCCACATGGGAGACGATGTGCTGCCGAAAACGTGGCCACATGGGAGACGATGTGCTGCCGAAAACGTGGCCACATGGGAGACAATGTGCTGCAGAGAACGTGGCCACATGGGAGACGATGTGCTGCCGAAAACGTGGCCACATGGGAGACGATGTGCTGCCGAAAACGTGGCCACATGGGAGACAATGTGCTGCAGAGAACGTGACCACATGGGAGACTATGTGCTGCCGGAGAACGTGGCCACCCAGGTGACGATGTGTTGAAGAGAGCGTGGCCACCCAGGGGAAGATGTGCTGCAAAGAACGTGGCCACCCAGGGACGAAGTGCTGCAGAGAACGTGGCCACCAGGGACGATGTGCTGCTGAGAGCGTGGCCACCAGGGTACAATGTGCTGCCGAGAGTGTAGCCACCGGGATGATGTGCTGCCGAGAACGTGGCCACCAGGGTACAATGTGCTGCCGAGAATAAGAACTTGTATCAAAGCTTAAAATAATTTTGAACATGAACACTTTGCTCGTTCATCGGCCGCCGCCTGTGTGCACCGGACATCACCGGACATGAGCGCCACAAAGCAATGATCGGTCGATGCAAATAGGGCAGAGGGGGTGTCCATGCTCACATGGGGGGTGTCCAGTCAGCGCTGACAAATCTCCAGCTGTAGAAAGTATATTCCAGACCGGACGTCTGCAATATGTGACCTCCCCCCTGCTCTGGACGTCTGCAGTATATGACCCTCCCTGCTCCGGACGTCTGCAGTATGTGACCCCCTCCTGCTCCGTACGTCTGCAGTATGTGACCCCCCTCCTGCTCCGGACGTCTGCAGTATGTGACCTCCCCCCTGCTCTGGACGTCTGCAGTATATGACCCTCCCTGCTCCGGACGTCTGCAGTATGTGACCCCCTCCTGCTCCGGACGTCTGCAGTATGTGACCCCCTCCTGCTCCGGACGTCTGCAATATGTGACCCCCTCCTGCTCCGGACGTCTGCAGTATGTGACCCCCTCCTGCTCCGGACGTCTGCAATATGTGACCCCCTCCTGCTCCGGACGTCTGCAGTATGTGACCCCCTCCTGCTCCGGACGTCTGCAGTATGTGACCCCCTCCTGCTCCGGACGTCTGCAATATGTGACCCCCTCCTGCTCCGGACGTCTGCAGTATGTGACCCCCTCCTGCTCCGGACGTCTGCAGTATATGACCCTCCCTGCTCCGGACGTCAGCAGTATGTGACCCCCTCCTGCTCCGGACGTCAGCAGTATGTGACCCTCCCTGCTCCGGACGTCAGCAGTATGTGACCCCCTCCTGCTCCGGACGTCTGCAGTATGTGACCCCCTCCTGCTCCGGACGTCTGCAGTATGTGACCCCCCCCCCCCCTGCTCTGGAGGTCTGCAGTATGTGACCCCCCCCCCGCACTCTGGAGGTCTGCAGTATGTGACACCCCCCCCTGCTCCGGGCGTCTGCAGTATGTGACCCCTCCTGCTCTGGAGGGCTGCAGTATGTAACCCCCCCCCATATGCTCCGGGCATCTGCAGTATGTGACCCCCCTCCTGCTCTGGAGGTCTGCAGTATGTGACCCCCCTTGCTCCGGACGTCTGCAGTATGTGACCCCCACCCCTGCTCTGGAGGTCTGCAGTATGGGCCCCCCCCCCCCCCTGCTCTAGAGGTCTGCAGTATGTGATTCCCCCCTGCTCTAGAGGTCTGCAGTATGGGACCCCCCCTGCTCTGGAGGTCTGCAGTATGTGACCCCCCGCGCTCTGGAGGTCTGCAGTATGTGACCCCCCCCCTGCGCTGGAGGTCTACAGTATGTGACCCCCCTGCTCTGGAGGTCTGCAGTATGTGACCCCCCCCCTGCTCTGGAGGTCTGCAGTATGTAAAACCCCCCATGCCCCGGGCATCTGTAGTATGTGACCCCCCCCCTGCTCTGGAGGTCTGCAGTATGTGACCCCCCCCCCCCCAGCTCTGGAGGTCTGCAGTATGTGACACCCCCCCATGCTCCGGGCATCTGCAGTATGTGACCCCCCCCCCTGCTCTAGAGATCTGCAGTATGTGACACCCCCCCATGCTCCGGGCATCTGCAGTATGTGACCCCCCCCCCTGCTCTGGAGGTCTGCAGTATGTGACCCCCCCCCCTGCTCTGGAGGTCTGCAGTATGTAACACCCCCCCCATGCTCCGGGCATCTGCAGTATGTGACCCCCCTGCTCTGGAGGGCTGCAGTATGTGATCCCCCCCCCCCCGCTCCAGGCGTCTGCAGTATGTGACCCCCCTCCTGCTCTGGACGTCTGCAGTATGTGTTTTATTTTTATTGTTCCCTTTTGTAAATTCTTGTATATTTTTTAAACACTGCCTATTTTCAGATTAAATATAAAAATTTAATAGTTTCTTTCCTCATGCTTCATATACGAATCTAAAAAACCTGAAGGGCCTTATGCTATCTGAAACGGGTCCCCAGCTATCCCGAAAAGCTGGGTGGTGGCAGCGTAACTATTATTGCATAGAATTATTGGAGTGCTATCATTAAGGGTACCGAGGTATATGTATATATTCCATTAGCGGGAATCGGTGATATACATTTACCCTTGCTGTGAGACCTCCAATATTTGGCATTAGCTCAGCAGCCTCATTCTGTTCATTGTCCTGCAGTACCAAAAGTGGCCTGCCGGCAAGAGGGGCGCTAGAGAGTAGTCGTGGTTGTGACAAATCAGCGAACAGCTGCGGACATCTGAGTGACCCCCGCACCCCCCCCCCCCCTCCCCGGCTGTTCATGACAAATACATTAACCCACTGTGTAAATACTCAGCTGTTTCTTGTTTACCTGCTGAAGGTCATCAGACACATCAGGTCAGGGGTCTCCAAAACCCAAGGTCGTAAGTTCTCCCACTAGTCACAGTGAGCCCCCTCATTGGTCCGGTCACCCACCGTGAGCACCCCCGCCCCCGGTCTGGTCACCATTAACCCCCCCCCCCCCCCCGTCCTGCGCTCCGGATCAGAGGTTTTACATCCCAGTGCTAATCTGCAGACATTCAGCGTCCATTGAAGTGACAGTGGATCACATGACAGATCGCTGAGAAGCCCCTGAAATAAGGGTCTTGTGTGCGTTCTGCCGCCGGCTGATAAGTGACCCTCAATCTGCAGTGCAGGCAGAAGATTGTCTCCCTTTATATCGCAGGTCATCGCCCCCAGACGACTCCTCCAGCCTGAAGCAGTGAACGTTGCCCAGGACCAAGAGGCTTCTGAGGGGCTTTACACGAGGCGTAAACATGGGAAGTCGCACAGCTGCTCCGTACGTGTGGGACCCCCCAGGTGGACTGCGCTTTCTATAGTCCTCTTATCAGACAAACCATTGTCACAGATCGAACCGACCACAGGAGCGATGAGAGCGAGCGGTGGCCGGGGTCGGAGCTAGTCAGCCGGAGGGATGAGAGCGAGCGGCGGCCGGGATCGGAGCTAGTCGGCCGGAGGGATGAGAGCGAGCGGCGGCCGGAGGGATGAGAGCGAGCGGCGGCCGGAGGGATGAGAGCGAGCGGCGGCCGGAGGGATGAGAGCGAGCGGCAGCCGGAGGGATGAGAGCGAGCGGCGGCTGGGGTCGAAGCGATGAGAGCGAGCGGCGGCCGGGGTCGGAGCTTTTCAGCCGGAGTGATGAGAGCGTGCGGCGGCCAGGGTTGGAGCGATGAGAGCGAGCGGCGGCCAGGGTCGGAGTTCATCGGCTGGAGCGATGAGAGCGAGTGGCGGCCGGGGTCAGAGCGATGAGAGCGAGTGGGGGTTGGAGCGATGAGAGCGAGTGGCGGCTAGGGTCGGAGCGATGAGAGCAAGCGGCGGCCGGGGTCGGAGCTTGTCAGCCAGAGGGATGAGAGCGAGAGTCAGCTGGGGTCAGAGCTCAATGGCTGGAGCGATGAGAGTGAGCGGGGGTGGGAGCGATGAGAGCGATGAGAGCGAGCAGCGGCCGGGGTCGGAGCGATGAGAGTGAGCAGCGGTTAGGATCGGAGCTCGTGGTCAGGAGCGATGAGAGCGAGTGGCGGCTGGGGTCAGAGCTCATCGACTGGAGCGATGAGAGCGAGCAGTGGCCGGAGTTGGAGCAATGAGATTGAGCGGTAGTCGGAGGTCGTCGGTTGGGGTTGGAGTGATGGGAGCGAGCGGCGGTTAGGGTCGGAGCGATGGGAGCGAGCGGCGGTTAGGGTTGGAGCTCGTCGGTAGGGGTCGGAGCTCGTCGGCCGGGGTCGGAGCTTGTCGGCCGGGGTCGGAGCTCGTCGGCCGGGGTCGGAGCTCGTCGGCCGGGGTCGGAGCTTGTCGGCCGGGGTCGGAGCTCGTCGGCCGGGGTTGGAGCGAGTGGCGGATAGGGTCGGAGCTCGTCGGTCGGTAGGTAGCTCGTCGGCCGGGGTCGGAGCTCGTCGGCCGGGGTCGGAGCTCGTCGGCCGGGGTCGGAGCTCGTCGGCCGGGGTCGGAGCTCGTCGGCCGGGGTCGGAGCTCGTCGGCCGGGGTCGGAGCGATGGGAGCGAGCGGCGGTTAGGGTCGGAGCTCGTCAGCCGGGGTCGGAGCTCGTCGGCCGGGGTCGGAGCGATGGGAGCGAGCGGCGGATAGGGTCGGAGCTCGTCGGTCGGTAGGTAGCTCGTCGGCCGGGGTCGGAGCTCGTCGGCCGGGGTCGGAGCGATGGGAGCGACCGGCGGTTAGGGTCGGAGCTCGTCGGCCGGGGTCGGAGCTCGTCGGCTGGGGTTGGAGCGATGGGAGCGAGCGGCGGATAGGGTCAGAGCTCGTCGGCCGGGGTCTGAGCTCGTCGGCCGGGGTCGGAGCTCGTCGGCCGGGGTCGGAGCTCGTCGGCCGGGGTCGGAGCTCGTCGGTCGGGGTCGGAGCTCGTCGGTCGGGGTTGGAGCTCGTCGGTCGGAGCACCAGAGCAGCAGCCGCCGCACAAATCACAGAACAAAAAGCTTTTTGTTTTTAAAAAAGAGAAAGCAAAATGTTTATTGCTTCGCTGTACAAATAAAATCAGTGCTTATAAATAAACGGAAGAGCGAGACGTGTCCCCTCCCCCGACCGCCAACATGACAGAAATATAAATAAAGAGTTCAGCATCGGCCGAGGACAGCGCTTTATTGTGTCATCTCATAGATTCTCGGGCCCCGGCGGAGCGACCCGGGGCCACACCGAGACGTCCGTACGGAAATGTCACAACCAAAGCTCATCCGAGACTTCTCCATCCGACTCATTGTCATAAAACCACAGACGTGAGATCTTCATCTGCAGCGCCACCCGAGAGGGGTTGTGGGGTCTCCTCTCTGCGGGGGCGCGCTGCTCGTCTGCCTCCTGGGCGGGGGGCGCACTCCTGATGATTGACAGCGGCCTGGATTGTGCGCGCTCCTATGCTGCTCTATGTACCGCTGCGGCATCGGAGGAGAAGCATCAGCTTCAGAGCAGCGCTCACTGGCGGAAGTGATCTTGTAAGTGCTGCGTTGTTTGCCTAGGACACTAGCCACAGCCTGCAGAGGAGGCCGGTAACCTAGGCAACAAGCGGCCACTTGGAATTAAAAATCCCTGCGTTACAAAGCTGCTTTTTTAACCATTACCCCCCCCATTAAGTTGCCAGATCCTGGAGGGACAACGTCACATGCAACATGCACCTGGCAGTCGCCACCACTGAGGTCACCGATTGATTCTTTACCTAACCGCTGCAGCCAATCAGTGACCTCATCGCTGCAGGATCTCTGTGAATAAATATCTCACGTCTGTGGCTTCAAACTAGACAAATCGGTTCCTCAGTTTCCTGATGATCGGCCGCACTCCGGGTCTGCGTCCGGTTCCCTCGCATCGTGCGCAGAATGTCGGCGGTGGCATGGTGCGCAGAATGTCGGCGGTGGCATCGTGCGCAGAATGTCGGCGGTGGCATCGTGCGCAGAATGTCGGCGGTGGCATCGTGCGCAGAATGTCGGCGGTGGCATCGTGCGCAGAATGTCGGCGGTGGCATGGTGCGCAGCCTCGGTCCCTTTATGGCGGGGGAGGATTTTGTACGTGATTTGCAGCACAGATAAAATAGTATTACTCTCAGCATTAACAATCTCTATTTACAAAAAGTACAAAGCGGCCGGAGCGCAAATAATAACGTGACCTCCGGCGGCGAGGAGGAGTCGGGGGCGCAACTGAAATGCAACCGGAACGTTCTCTCGGCCCCCGGAAAATGTCCAATGTCGCACGAGTCCTGGAATAAGATTTCTACATCCGGTCCGGATCAAGAGCGTGAAGGCGAGGAAGCAAGATGGCGGCTGCTATTCATCCATCCCGGGAGACTCGCCTTGCTGTATCCGCGAGGCTATCCTGATCGCTTCTTCCAAGGATTGCTGCTCGCCAAGCTGACCGTGAGAAAACAAACATTATATGGTCCACCGGAGAGACGAAGACCCCCGCAGACCCCGGGACAGCATGGAGAGACGAGGACCCCCGCAGTCCCCGGGACAATATGGAGAGACGAGGACCCCCCGCAGACCCCGGGACAGCATGGAGAGATGAGGACCCCCGCAGACCCCGGGACAGCATGGAGAGATGAGGACCCCCGCAGACCCCAGGACAGCATGGAGAGACGAAGACCCCCGCAGACCCCGGGACAGCATGGAGAGACGAGGACCCCCCGCAGACCCCGGGACAGCATTGAGAGACGAGGACCCCTGCAGACCCCGGGACAGCATGGAGAGACGAGGACCCCTGCAGACCCCCGGACAGCGTGGAGAGACGAGGACCCCCGCAGACCCCCGGACAGCGTGGAGAGACGAGGACCATAGCAGACCCCGGGACAGCGTGGAGAGACGAGGACCATAGCAGACCCCGGGACAGCATGGAGAGACGAGGACCCCCGCAGACCCCGGGACAGCATGGAGAGACGAGGACCATAGCAGACCCCGGGACAGCATGGAGAGACTAGGACCCCCGCAGACCCCCGGACAGCATGGAGAGACGAGGACCCCCGCAGACCCCGGGACAGCATGGAGAGACGAGGACCATAGCAGACCCCGGGACAGCATGGAGAGACGAGGACCCCCGCAGACCCCCAGACAGCATGGAGAGACGAGGACCCCCGCAGACCCCGGGACAGCATGGAGAGACGAGGACCCCCGCAGACCCCCGGACAGCATGGAGAGACGAGGACCCCCGCAGACCCCGGGACAGCATGGAGAGACGAGGACCCCCGCAGACCCCCGGACAGCATGGAGAGACGAGGACCCCCGCAGACCCCAGGACAGCATGGAGAGACGAGGACCCCCGCAGACCCCCGGACAGCATGGAGAGACGAGGACCCCCGCAGACCCCAGGACAGCAGCCAGCCATCACATACACCAGTGTGGAGAGGTGGTCCACAAACCGGGGTCTTCACACATGAGTTAAGGGGCCGCTGCCCCCCAGAGACCCCCAGAATAACAATAAGCCTCCTACCGTCACTGCAATCTGCGTCCCGTTGGATGTGGCCAGCAGTGTGACCGGCCGGCTCTCTGTGGTGACCAGATGGTGACCGTGCTGCTGCTGCGCCAGTTCCGTGGTGGCCGCATGGAAAGCCGACAGATCTTGCGCCACTATAGCCACCTGTAAAGAGAGCGCAGACGATGGGGGGGGGGGCCCAGAAGAGACCGCAGCCCCCCCGAGGTGGAGGAAAGACGAGAAGCGGCAAATATGTATGACCGATCTCTGCTAATCACTTACGTGCTGGGTGCCGTCCTGCGCGATCAGCGCCAGCTGCTGCCCTGACTGCGCCACCGCTGCCGGTAACCCGTCCTCACCCTCCACCCCCGTCACATACGTGATCTGCGAGTTCTTCAGGATGTCTTCAGCTACAAGGAACAGAGGAAAAATAAACGAGGACAACGGGCTTTATAAAGAAAAGCAAGGGACATAAAAGTCTAATCCGCGACTACGAACATCACTGACACGGCGTTACCTCCTGTATTATCCTCCAGAGCTGCACTCACTATTCTGCTGGTGCAGTCACTGTGGACATACATTACTGATCCTGAGTTACCTCCTGTATTATACCCCAGAGCTGCACTCACTATTCTGCTGGTGCAGTCACTGTGTACATACATTACATTACTGATCCTGAGTTACCTCCTGTATTATACTCCAGAGCTGCACTCACTATTCTGCTGGTGCAGTCACTGTGTACATACATTACATTACTGATCCTGAGTTACCTCCTGTAGTATCCTCCAGAGCTGCACTCACTATTCTGCTGGTGCAGTCACTGTGGACATACATTACATTACTGATCCTGAGTTACCTCCTGTATTATACCCCAGAGCTGCACTCACTATTCTGCTGGTGCAGTCACTGTGGACATACATTACATTACTGATCCTGAGTTACCTCCTGTATTATACTCCAGAGCTGCACTCACTATTCTGCTGGTGCAGTCACTGTGGACATACATTACATTACTGATCCTGAGTTACCTCCTGTATTATACTCCAGAGCTGCACTCACTATTCTGCTGGTGCAGTCACTGTGTACATACATTACATTACTGATCCTGAGTTACCTCCTGTATTATACTCCAGAGCTGCACTCACTATTCTGCTGGTGCAGTCACTGTGTACATACATTACATTACTGATCCTGAGTTACCTCCTGTATTATACTCCAGAGCTGCACTCACTATTCTGCTCATCATAGCACAAGCTGTGTTATGCAGGGGGTGCAGCAGTGACTCCATGCAGTGGGATCAGTTCACCCTCTGATTTGCATTAGAGGGTCCTGAGCTCGGCGCAGCCCCTTCCCCACATTCATCCTCAGGGGCGCAGCATTTGTTGGCGCTCGTTACCTGCCTCCTGTAACACATTATCCATTATCTGCAGGATTCAGGTCACAGTTTATTTCTCGGCGTCTGGGAGAATCCTCCACAATCACAGACAAGAGAATGAGCAGCGGTTAAATATTAACCCGACGTGCAATAAAGCGAGTGTCCTGAGAGCGCAGAAGACGCCGCACAATGGAGGCTCCGTGTACACAGCGAATCAGTCTGCAAACACCAATGTAGAGATAAGGACCGGAGGGAGCGAGGCGTAAACTACAGGCGACCTCAGGGAGCGAGGCGTAAACTACAGGCGACCTCAGTGAGCGAGGCGTAAACTACAGGCGACCTCAGTGAGCGAGGCGTAAACTACAGGCGACCTCAGTGAGCGAGGCGTAAACTACAGGCGACCTCAGAGAGCGAGGCGTAAACTAGAGGCGACCTCAGGGAGCGAGGCGTAAACTAGAGGCGACATCAGTGAGCGAGGCGTAAACTAGAGGCGACCTCAGGGAGCAAGGCGTAAACTAGAGGCGAGCTCAGGGAGCGAGGCGTAAACTAGAGGCGAGCTCAGGGAGCGAGGCGTAAACTAGAGGCGACCTCAGGGAGCGAGGCGTAAACTACAGGCGACCTCAGGGAGCGAGGCGTAAACTACAGGCGACCTCAGGGAGCGAGGCGTAAACTACAGGCGACCTCAGTGAGCGAGGCGTAAACTACAGGCGACCTCAGTGAGCGAGGCGTAAACTACAGGCGACCTCAGTGAGCGAGGCGTAAACTACAGGCGACCTCAGTGAGCGAGGCGTAAACTACAGGCGACCTCAGAGAGCGAGGCGTAAACTACAGGCGACCTCAGTGAGCGAGGCGTAAACTACAGGCGACCTCAGTGAGCGAGGCGTAAACTAGAGGCGACCTCAGGGAGCGAGGCGTAAACTACAGACGACCTCAGTGAGCGAGGCGTAAACTACAGGCGACCTCAGTGAGCGAGGCGTAAACTAGAGGCGACCTCAGTGAGCGAGGCGTAAACTACAGGCGACCTCAGAGAGCGAGGCGTAAACTACAGGCGACCTCAGTGAGCGAGGCGTAAACTACAGGCGACCTCAGAGAGCGAGGCGTAAACTACAGGCGACCTCAGAGAGCGAAGCGTAAACTAGAGGCGACCTCAGGGAGCGAGGCGTAAACTACAGGCGAGCTCAGGGAGCGAGGCGTAAACTACAGGCGAGTTCAGGGAGCGAGGCGTAAACTACAGGCGAGCTCAGGCAGCGAGGTGTAAACTAGAGGAGAGCTCAGGGAGCGAGGCGTAAACTACAGGCGAGCTCAGGGAGCGAGGCGTAAACTAGAGGCGACCTCAGTGAGGGAGGTGTAAACTAGAGGCGAGCTCAGGAAGCGAGGTGTAAACTAGAGGCGAGCTCAGGGAGCGAGGTGTAAACTAGAGGCGAGCTCAGGGAGCGAGGTGTAAACTAGAGGCGAGCTCAGGGAGCGAGGTGTAAACTAGAGGCGAGCTCAGGGAGCTCAGTGTAAACTAGAGGTGAGCTCAGGGAGCGAGGCGTAAACTACATGCAAGCTCAGGGAGCGAGGTGTAAACTAGAGGCGAGCTCAGGGAGCGAGGTGTAAACTAGAGGCGACCTCAGGGAGCGAGGCGTAAACTACAGGCGAGCTCAGGGAGCGAGGTGTAAACTAGGGGCGAGCTCAGGGAGCGAGGCGTAAACTACATGCAAGCTCAGGGAGCGAGGTGTAAACTAGAGGCGAGCTTAGGAAGCGAGGCGTAAACTAGAGGCGACCTCAGGGAGCGAGGCGTAAACTACAGGCGAGCTCAGGGAGCGAGGTGTAAACTAGGGGCGAGCTCAGGGAGCGAGGTGTAAACTAGAGGCGAGCTCAGGGAGCTCAGTGTAAACTAGAGGCGAGCTCAGGGAGCGAGGTGTAAACTAGAGGTGAGCTCAGGGAGCGAGGTGTAAACTACAGGCGAGCTCAGGGAGCGAGGCGTAAACTACAGGCGAGCTCAGGCAGCGAGGTGTAAACTAGAGGAGAGCTCAGGGAGCGAGGCGTAAACTAGAGGCGACCTCAGGGAGCGAGGCGTAAACTACAGGCGAGCTCAGGGAGCGAGGTGTAAACTAGAGGCGAGCTCAGGGAGCGAGGTGTAAACTACAGGCGAGCTCAGGGAGCGAGGCGTAAACTACATGCAAGCTCAGGGAGCGAGGTGTAAACTAGAGGCGAGCTTAGGGAGCGAGGCGTAAACTAGAGGCGACCTCAGGGAGCGAGGCGTAAACTACAGGCGAGCTCAGGGAGCGAGGTGTAAACTAGAGGCGAGCTCAGGGAGCGAGGTGTAAACTAGGGGCGAGCTCAGGGGGCGAGGTGTAAACTAGAGGCGAGCTCAGGGAGCTCAGTGTAAACTAGAGGCGAGCTCAGGGAGCGAGGTGTAAACTAGAGGCGAGCTCAGGGAGCGAGGTGTAAACTAGAGGCGAGCTCAGGGAGGGAGGTGTAAACTAGAGGCGAGCTCAGGGAGGGAGGTGTAAACTAGAGGCGAGCTCAGGGAGCTCAGTGTAAACTAGAGGCGAGCTCAGGGAGCGAGGTGTAAACTAGAGGCGAGCTCAGGGAGCGAGGTGTAAACTAGAGGCGAGCTCAGGGAGCGAGGTGTAAACTAGAGGTGAGCTCAGGGAGCGAGGAGTAAACTAGAGGCGAGCTCAGGGAGCGAGGCGTAAACTACAGGCGAGCTCAGGGAGCGAGGCGTAAACTACAGGCGAGCTCAGGGAGCGAGGTGTAAACTAGAGGTGAGCTCAGGGAGGGAGGTGTAAACTAGAGGCGACCTCAGGGAGGGAGGTGTAAACTAGAGGCGACCTCAGGGAGGGAGGTGTAAACTAGAGGCGACCTCAGGGAGGGAGGTGTAAACTAGAGGCGAGCTTAGGGAGCTCAGTGTAAACTAGAGGCGAGCTCAGGGAGCGAGGCGTAAACTAGAGGCGATGTAGCAGTGCAGGTACAATGTATAGATTAGATTTTTCCGTACAGTAAGCAGAGATACTGCAATTGTCAGGACACCGGTCACCGCAGCGCGGGGCGCAGATCCTAGAAGGCGCCGTCCGGACATTATTCTAGTCTCGGGTCTCCGCCGCGGCTCACATTTATCTTTTGCAGCGGGACAAGTTCTGGCTGTCAGCGCACAAACAATGGGAGCAGCAGAGCCGCAGATTGGGGGGGTCGGCAGCTGTTCCAGATCAGCGGATGTGACCGGGAGGAATGTATGAATGGGGCGCCCCCTCCCCACGCCAGTGTTGATTTTGTGCCAGGTAGGCCGTCGACCCAACGGCCGCTCGCTAGCTCCATTGTGAAGCTGCGGTGCTGTGGCCTGGCACCTGCCCAAATCAGCGCTCGCCAGGTGTCCTGGGCAAACAGATCGCTTGTGTGTGCGCGAGCATTGTGCAGAGTCAACGGACGCTCTGCGGTGCTGCAGGTATCGATGACAAACCAACCGCCAGCTGCGCGAGCGACCAGCACCCGAGGGGCAGCGCTGCAGCTCACACACCGGGGGCCGCAGAATACAGACTCCTAGCACACCTGCTGCAGAATACGGAGTGTCAGCAGCACCATCTCTCCTGTCCGGGTGCTTTGTTACAATGTATCAGGACAGGGAGATACAGACACACGCAGTAACAACATATGACAAAAAAAACACTGTCAGGACCACGTCATTAGTCCGTGACCGATGGAACCGTGCCACGAGCCTCCTCCGAACAGGCGGCAGCTCCTCTGGTAACGTGGCCCAGGGACGCAACAATGGGGAAATCCATGCGGATACATACGTGGCTGCGGGACGTAGAAGCCTTCCTGGTCCTCCTCGATGGGCTCCGTGTCATTGTGCGCCGTCTTCTTGTGCATGGCGAGCGTGGAGATCTGCTTGTATGTTTTGCCGCAGTGGTTACAGTTGTACGGCTTCGAGTGAGTGTGAACCACGTGGTGCTTGTACAGACTGGAGTACTCCGTGAAACGCTTGTCACATCCCGGCACCGTGCACACGTAAGGCTTCTCCCCTGACCGCAGAGACAGAAGGAAGGGTCATCAGGAGCACAAACGGAAGAAAGGGTCATCAGGAGCAGAGACAGAAGGAAGGGTCATCAGGAGCAGAGACAGAAGGAAGGGTCATCAGGAGCAGAGACAGAAGGAAGGGTCATCAGGAGCACAGACAGAAGGAAGGGTCATCAGGAGCACAGACAGAAGGAAGGGTCATCAGGAGCAGAGACAGAAGGAAGGGTCATCAGGAGCAGAGACAGAAGGAAGGGTCATCAGGAGCAGAGACAGAAGGAAGGGTCATCAGGAGCACAGACGGAAGAAAGGGTCATCAGGAGCAGAGACAGAAGGAAGGGTCATCAGGAGCAGAGACGGAAGGAAGGGTCATCAGGAGCAGAGACAGAAGGAAGGGTCATCAGGAGCAGAGACAGAAGGAAGGGTCATCAGGATCAGAGACAGAAGGAAGGGTCATCAGGAGCAGAGACAGAAGGAAGGGTCATCAGGAGCAGAGACAGAAGGAAGGGTCATCAGGAGCAGAGACAGAAGGAAGGGTCATCAGGAGCAGAGACAGAAGGAAGGGTCATCAGGAGCAGAGACAGAAGGAAGGGTCATCAGGAGCAGAGACAGAAGGAAGGGTCATCAGGAGCAGAGACGGAAAGAAGGGTCATCAGGAGCAGAGACAGAAGGAAGGGTCATCAGGAGCAGAGACAGAAGGAAGGGTCATCAGGAGCAGAGACAGAAGGAAGGGTCATCAGGAGCAGAGACAGAAGGAAGGGTCATCAGGAGCACAGACGGAAGGAAGGGTCATCAGGAGCACAGACGGAAGGAAGGGTCATCAGGAGCACAGACGGAAGGAAGGGTCATCAGGAGCACAGACGGAAGGAAGGGTCATCAAGAGCAGAGACAGAAAGAAGGGTCATCAGGAGCAGAGACAGAAAGAAGGGTCATCAGGAGCAGAGACAGAAAGAAGAGCCATCAGGAGCAGAGACAGAAGGAAGGGTCATCAGGAGCACAGACGGAAGGAAGGGTCATCAGGAGCAGAGACGGAAGATACGGTCATCAGGAGCAGAGACAGAAGGAAGGGTCATCGGGAGCACAGACAGAAAGAAGGGTCATCTGGAGCAGAGACGGAAGGCAGGGTCATCAGGAGCACAGACGGAAGGCAGGATCATCAGGAGCACAGACGGAAGGCAGGGTCATCAGGAGCACAGACGGAAGGCAGGGTCATCAGGAGCACAGACGGAAGGCAGGGTCATCAGGAGCACAGACGGAAGGCAGGGTCATCAGGAGCACAGACGGAAGGTACGGTCATCAGGAGCAGAGACAGAAAGAAGGGTCATCAGGAGCACAAACGGAAGGGAGGGCCATCAGGAGCAGAGACAGAAAGAAGGGTCATCAGGAGCAGACACAGAAGGAAGGGTCATCAGGAGCAGACACAGAAGGAAGGGTCATCAGGAGCAGAGACAGAAAGAAGGGCCATCAGGAGCACATACAGAAAAGAAGGGTCATCAGGAGCAGAGACAGAAGGAAGGGTCATCAGGAGCACACACGGAAGGAAGGGTCCTCAGGAGCACAGACGGAAGGCAGGATCATCAGGAGCACAGACGGAAGGCAGGGTCATCAGGAGCACAGACGGAAGGCAGGGTCATCAGGAGCACAGACGGAAGGTACGGTCATCAGGAGCAGAGACAGAAAGAAGGGTCATCAGGAGCAGAGACAGAAGGAAGGGTCATCAGGAGAAGAGACAGAAAGAAGGGCCATCAGGAGCACAGACGGAAGGAAGGGTCATCAGGAGCACAGACAGAAAGAAGGGTCATCAGGAGCAGAGACAGAAGGAAGGGTCATCAGGAGCACATACAGAAAGGAAGGGTCATCAGGAGCAGAGACAGAAGGAAGGGTCATCAGGAGCACAGACAGAAAGAAGGGCCATCAGGAGCAGAGACAGAAGGAAGGGTCATCAGGAGCACATACAGAAAAGAAGGGTCATCAGGAGCAGAGACGGAAGGAAGGGTCATCAGGAGCACAGACGGAAGGAAGGGTCATCAGGAGCACAGACGGAAGGAAGGGTCATCAGGAGCACAGACGGAAGGAAGGGTCATCAGGAGCACAGACGGAAGGAAGGGTCATCAGGAGCACAGACGGAAGGAAGGGTCATCAGGAGCACAGACGGAAGGAAGGGTCATCAGGAGCACAGACGGAAGGAAGGGTCATCAGGAGCACAGACGGAAGGAAGAGTCATCAGGAGCACAGACGGAAGGAAGGGTCATCAGGAGCAGAGACGGAAGGAAGGGTCATCAGGAGCACAGACGGAAGGAAGGGTCATCAGGAGCACAGACGGAAGGAAGGGTCCTCAGGAGCAGAGACGGAAGGAAGGGTCCTCAGGAGCAGAGACGGAAGGAAGGGTCATCAGGAGCACAGACGGAAGGAAGGGTCATCAGGAGCACAGACAGAAAGAAGGGCCATCAGGAGCAGAGACAGAAGGAAGGGTCATCAGGAGCACATACAGAAAAGAAGGGTCATCAGGAGCAGAGACGGAAGGAAGGGTCATCAGGAGCACAGACGGAAGGAAGGGTCATCAGGAGCACAGACGGAAGGAAGGGTCATCAGGAGCACAGACGGAAGGAAGGGTCATCAGGAGCACAGACGGAAGGAAGGGCCATCAGGAGCAGAGACAGAAGGAAGGGTCATCAGGAGCACATACAGAAAAGAAGGGTCATCAGGAGCAGAGACGGAAGGAAGGGTCATCAGGAGCACAGACGGAAGGAAGGGTCATCAGGAGCACAGACGGAAGGAAGGGTCATCAGGAGCACAGACGGAAGGAAGGGTCATCAGGAGCACAGACGGAAGGAAGGGTCATCAGGAGCACAGACGGAAGGAAGGGTCATCAGGAGCACAGACGGAAGGAAGAGTCATCAGGAGCACAGACGGAAGGAAGGGTCATCAGGAGCAGAGACGGAAGGAAGGGTCATCAGGAGCACAGACGGAAGGAAGGGTCATCAGGAGCACAGACGGAAGGAAGGGTCCTCAGGAGCAGAGACGGAAGGAAGGGTCCTCAGGAGCAGAGACGGAAGGAAGGGTCATCAGGAGCACAGACGGAAGGAAGGGTCATCAGGAGCACAGACGGAAGGAAGGGTCATCAGGAGCACAGACGGAAGGAAGGGTCATCAGGAGCACAGACGGAAGGAAGGGTCATCAGGAGCACAGACGGAAGGAAGGGTCATCAGGAGCACAGACGGAAGGAAGGGTCATCAGGAGCACAGACGGAAGGAAGGGTCATCAGGAGCACAGACGGAAGGAAGGGTCATCAGGAGCACAGACGGAAGGAAGGGTCATCAGGAGCACAGACGGAAGGAAGGGTCATCAGGAGCACAGACGGAAGGAAGGGTCATCAGGAGCACAGACGGAAGGAAGGGTCATCAGGAGCACAGACGGAAGGAAGGGTCATCAGGAGCACAGACGGAAGGAAGGGTCATCAGGAGCACAGACGGAAGGAAGGGTCATCAGGAGCACAGACGGAAGGAAGGGTCATCAGGAGCACAGACGGAAGGAAGGGTCATCAGGAGCACAGACGGAAGGAAGGGTCATCAGGAGCACAGACGGAAGGAAGGGTCATCAGGAGCACAGACAGAAGGAAGGGTCATCAGGAGCACAGACGGAAGGAAGGGTCATCAGGAGCACAGACGGAAGAAAGGGTCATCAGGAGCACAGACGGAAGGAAGGGTCATCAGGAGCACAGACGGAAGGAAGGGTCATCAGGAGCAGAGACAGGGGCTCATATCAGTCACATATTAGGAGATACTTGATACATAGTAATAATTATAGGGGGGCAGTGAGAATTTACAATTCTGGTCACTTATTGCATAGGGAACTCCTGATTGTGAAATGGCTGATACCAGAGAGCAATAGCCTGCATTTATGTAGCACAATTACTGTGGTGGACATTCCTGTATCCAGCGCAGGCGGTGGTACCTGTGTGTATCCGCACGTGGTTCTTATAGTTGGTGGCACTGGCGAATGCTCTGCCGCAGCCGGCCTCCGAGCAGTAGTATGGCCGCTCTCCCGTGTGTGTGCGGATGTGAACCTTCCGGATGTTTGATGTGGTGAACGACCTCCCGCAGCCCTCGAACGGACACTTGAACGGCCGCTCTCCTGCAGAAGAGCGAGACATGGCTTAACGGGAAGCAAAGAAGCGTCAATCTGCGGCAGCCATCGTCATCTCCACATCACACGGCAAATCACGACATGGCGGATTATCAGATGGTGGATTACATCACGGCTGGAAACATGGCGGATTATCAGATGATGGATTACATTACGGCTGGAAACATGGCAGATTAGCAAATGACGGATTATATCACGGCTGGAAACATGGTGGATTATCAGATGACGGATTACATCATGGCTGGAAACATGGCGGATTATCAGATGACTGATTACATCACGGCTGGAAACATGGCGGATTATCAAATGATGGATTACATCATGGCTGGAAACATGGCGGATTATCAGATGACGGATTACATCATGGCTGGAAACATGGCAGATTAGCAAATGACGGATTATATCACGGCTGGAAACATGGCGGATTATCAGATGACGGATTACATCATGGCTGGAAACATGGCGGATTATCAGATGACGGATTACATCACGGCTGGAAATATGGCGGATTATCACATGATGGATTACATCATGGCTGGAAACATGGCGGATTATCAGATGATGGATTACAGCTCCGTATGGCCGGTGTTATGTCATGTAAGTGCTGCCCTCTGCTGGACACCTGATACACAGCAGAACTGCCAATAGAACAACTCCAGTACATGAAGGGTTAAGCAGGAACGCACATTTCTGTTTAACCCATCCAAGACTATGAGGCCATTACCGTTATAAGTGTTTTGCTATAGAAGTCCGATAATCGGGCATTTGATAATCCGCAACAGGTCGCACTGATCTCCGATTTTATGGCCTATGGGAATATGGGAACGCTCCGCCAATGGCACTGCATGGCGGCAATATTCAAGCTACGTATATGAGGACGCGATGTTCTGCTCCGGGTCTCGGGGGAGGGGGTTGGGGGGGGTGAGGGCTGCAGAGCGAGGATGCGATGTTCTGCTCCGGGTCTCGGGGGAGGGGGTTGGGGGGGGTGAGGGCTGCAGAGCGAGGACGCGATGTTCTGCTCCGGGTCTTGGCTTTCTAGGGACGGGGCGGCTCCAGGCAGAGGACGCGATGTTCTGCTCCCAGCCCCCGCCCCGTGCCCTCACACCTCTCTTCTTGCCAAGCTGCGAGGAATATTATGTAACAGCTGTTGCCGTGGAGACAGGAGACGCCCATTCTAAACAGGACATTTAAATAAAAATAACGGCAACAATTACATAAGAGGAGACCGCGGCGGGCGGAGGACGGCGGGCGGAGGACAGAGGACAGAGGAGCAGGGGCAGCGGGCGGAGGACGGAGGAGCAGGGGCAGCGGGCGGAGGACGGAGGAGCAGGGGCAGCGGGCGGAGGACGGAGGAGCAGGGGCAGCGGGCGGAGGACGGAGGAGCAGGGGCAGCGGGCGGAGGACGGAGGAGCAGGGGCAGCGGGCGGAGGACGGAGGAGCAGGGGCCAGGGGCCGGTGGAAAAATCCTGCTCCACTCAGAACATTCTGTACCGTCGTCCTCACGTGCACAAAATTAACCATTTTCTCCCCACTGAGTGGTTACAGGAGCCACAGTAGATTATTTTGGGCCAAATCTCAGTTATTAGACGTCTCCCGCTCTACAGACGCCGTCGCTGTGTGGGGGGCTCTCACCTGTGATGCGGGGGAGGGGCTCACCTGTAATGTGGGGGGCTCTCACCTGTGATGCGGGGGAGGGGCTCTCACCTGTGATGCGGGGGAGGGGCTCTCACCTGTGATGCGGGGGAGGGGCTCTCACCTGTGATGCGGGGGAGGGGCTCTCACCTGTGATGCGGGAGAGGGGCTCTCACCTGTGATGCGGGGGAGGGGCTCTCACCTGTGATGCAGGGGAGGGGCTCTCACCTGTGATGCGGGGGAGGGGTTCTCACCTGTGATGCGGGGGAGGGGCTCTCACCTGTGATGTGGAGGGGCGCTCACCTGTGATGGGGGGGTGCTCACCTGTGATGCGGGGGAAGGGGCTCACCTGTGTGGGTTCGGATATGTTTCTGTAAGTCTCCTGACGTCTTGAATGACTTGGTGCAGTTTTCCTCCGTGCACCTGTACGGCTTCTCCCCCGTGTGCGTCCGGACGTGGCTTTTTAACCCATAACCTGCAAAAATAAAAAAAACAGCAGTCACCATCTTGAGCTTTAGAAATGAGCACTGCTCTCCTCCTGGGACATCCAGAGCGACAATCACACAGCTGGAGGAGGACGGGAGTCTGGAAGGAGGATGAGGACGGCGGGGTCTGGAAGAGGAGGACGGAGTGGTCTGGAGGAGGAGGACAGAGGAGTCTGGACTGAGGAGGACAGAGAGAGGAGTCTGGAGGAGGAGGACAGAGGAGTCTGGATGGAGGAGGACAGAGAGAGGAGTCTGGAGGGAGGAGGAGGACAGAGGAGTCTGGATGGAGGAGGACAGAGAGAGGAGTCTGGAGGGAGGAGGAGGACAGAGGAGTCTGGAGGGAAAAGGAGGACAGAGGAGTCTGGAGGGAGGAGGAGGACAGAGGAGTCTGGAGGGAGGAGGAGGACAGAGGAGTCTGGAGGGAGGAGGAGGACAGAGGAGTCTGGAGGGAGGAGGAGGACAGAGGAGTCTGGAGGGAGGAGGAGGACAGGAGTCTGGAGGGAAAAGGAGGACAGAGGAGTCTGGAGGGAGGAGGAGGACAGAGGAGTCTGGAGGGAGGAGGAGGACAGAGGAGTCTGGAGGGAGGAGGAGGACAGAGGAGTCTGGAGGGAGGAGGAGGACAGAGGAGTCTGGAGGGAGGAGGAGGACAGAGGAGTCTGGAGGGAGGAGGAGGACAGAGGAGTCTGGAGGGAGGAGGAGGACAGAGGAGTCTGGAGGGAGGAGGAGGACAGAGGAGTCTGGAGGGAGGAGGAGGACAGAGGAGTCTGGAGGGAGGAGGAGGACAGAGGAGTCTGGAGGGAGGAGGAGGACAGAGGAGTCTGGAGGGAGGAGGAGGACAGAGGAGTCTGGAGGGAGGAGGAGGACAGAGGAGTCTGGAGGGAGGAGGAGGACAGAGGAGTCTGGAGGGAGGAGGAGGACAGAGGAATCTGGAGGGAGGAGGAGGACAGAGGAGTCTGGAGGGAGGAGGAGGACAGAGGAGTCTGGAAGGAGCAGGAGGACAGAGGAGTCTGGAAGGAGCAGGAGGACAGAGGAGTCTGGAAGGAGCAGGAGGACAGAGGAGTCTGGAAGGAGCAGGAGGACAGAGGAGTCTGGAGGAGGAGGACGGAGAGGTCTGGAGGGAGGAGGAAGACAGAGGAGTCTGGAGGGAGGAGGAGGACAGAGGAGTCTGAAGGAGTCTGGAGGGAGGAGGAGGAGGACAGAGGAGTCTGGAGGGAGGAGGAGGACAGAGGAGTCTGGAGGGAGGAGGAGGACAGAGGAGTCTGGAGGGAGGAGGAGGACAGAGGAGTCTGGAGGGAGGAGGAGGACAGAGGAGTCTGGAAGGAGGAGGAGGACAGAGGAGTCTGGAAGGAGGAGGAGGACAGAGGAGTCTGGAAGGAGGAGGAGGACAGAGGAGTCTGGAAGGAGGAGGAGGACAGAGGAGTCTGGAAGGAGGAGGACAGAGGAGTCTGGAAGGAGGAGGAGGACAGAGGAGTCTGGAGGAGGAGGACAGAGAGGTCTGGAGGGAGGAGGACGGAGAGGTCTGGAGGTAGGAGGGGTCTGGAGGAGGACAGAGGAGTCAGGAGGGAGGAGGAGGACAGAGGAGTGTGGAGGAGGAGGACAGAGAGGTCTGGAGGGAGGAGGACGGAGAGGTCTGGAGGGAGGAGGGGTCTGGAGGTGGACAGAGGAGTCTGGAGGGAGGAGGACGACAGAGGAGTCTGGAGGGAGGAGGAGGACAGAGGAGTCTGGAGGGAGGAGGAGGACAGAGGAGTCTGGAAGGAGGAGGAGGACAGAGGAGTCTGGAAGGAGGAGGAGGACAGAGAGGTCTGGAAGGAGGAGGACGGAGAGGTCTGGAGGGAGGAGGGGTCTGGAGGTGGACAGAGGAGTCAGGAGGGAGGAGGAGGACAGAGGAGTCTGGAGAAAGAGGGGGACAGAGGAGTCAGAGGTTTCTGCCAGTCACATGAATGTCCGCAGGGACCGCAGTTTTGGATGTGACCGCTCTCCCCCATTATGGACGGTGCGGATGGTCTGGCTCCGCGGCTCTCGGCCCCTTTCACCTCGGTGGACACAATCAGAATACAGATTACTGCACCTGTTGCAAAGGCTTTTCCGCAGCCGCCGTGTTCGCACTGGTACGGCCGGTCCCCGGTATGTGATCGTTCATGCACCTATAGAGCGGGACCAGAGTTATATTGCGTCGTCCGGCAGAGATCCCCCCGGAAGAGCACAGAGCCCCCCAATACCTTCAGGTGGTGCGCGGTGGTGTACAGCTTTCCACATCCCTCATAGTCGCAGCGAAACGCTTTCTCGTTGGTTTGGGGGGGTTTCGCCGTCACCCGGGGCGCATGTCCTTGTAAAACAATCTGCAGATCATGGGGACAATGGCGGCTCTGAGAGATGGGCGAGGAGCAGATTTCGGCATTTCCCGGGGTCTCGGGGGGCGGCACTCACCTGCATCTTCTTCTCCTGCTCGGCCTCGGTGATTAGCGCGCCGCCGCCGCTCACATTATCGCTTCCTTCAATAGAAACCTGACGTAAAGTGAAGACGGCGTCACCGCACGCATCCGGTGGAGGTCGCATCGGCCTCACATGGTCTAGGCTTACCTTGGCGGCATACTGCTCCAGAGCGGTGATGGTGTCCGGGTCGATGGTGGCTTCGGCCGTGTGCAGTCCCGCCACCGTGCCGTCCGCCTGGATAGCGAGGATGGTGTCCTGCTGCGGGACCTGTACGGCGTGGTGGATGTAAGCCGTGGTGCCGTCCTCCAGCTGCACCGCCTGCACCGAGCTCTGGTCATAGGAATCTACAGGACAGGATGGAGAGGGGTGTCTGCGGAGGATATTCGGGGTACGGGGTGTGGCTGCTTAGGCTAGGTGCCATCACCAGGGTACAGAGAGGGAAAGGGTTAATGGCATGCACACAACGTCCTGGCCCCCAGCACCGCGCTCACCTTTGGTGGAGTGATGGATGTAGGCGGTGGTCCCGTCCTCCAGCTGCACCGCCTGTCCGTCCTCCAGACGCAGAGAGTCTGCAGGAAACACTGAACGTCAGTCTATGGGGGGCCAGAAGGGGGGACATGTACGGCCCCAGCCCCCCGCCTAGGGGTGACAGCACAGCCCCAGCCCCCCGCATCGGGGGTGACAGCACAGCCCCAGCCCCCGCCTCGGGGTGACAGCACAGCCCCAGCCCCCCACCTCGGGGTGACAGCACAGCCCCCCGCCTCGGGGTGACAGCAGGGCCCCAGCCCCCCGCCTCGGGGTGACAGCACAGCCCCAGCCCCCCACCTTGGGGTGACAGCACAGCCCCCCGCTTTGGGGTGATAGCATGGCCCCAGCCCCCCGCCTCGGGGTGACAGCACGGCCCCCCCGCCTCGGGGTGATAGCATGGTCTCCCGTCTCGATGTGACAGCACAGCCCCCCACCTCGGGGTGACAGCACGGCCCCAGCCCCCCGCCTCGGGGTGACAGCTGGGCCCCAGCCCCCCGGCTCGGGGTGACAACATGGCCCCAGCCCCCCACCTCGGGGTGACAGCACAGCCCCAGCCCCCCACCTCGGGGTGACAGCACAGCCCCCCGCCTCGGGGTGACAACACAGCCCCCCGCCTCGGGGTGACAACACGGCCCCAGCCCCCCACCTCGGGGTGACAACATGGCCCCAGCCCTCCACCTCGGGGTGACAGCACAGCCCCAGCCCCCCACATCGATGTGACAGCAGGGCCCCAGCCCCCCGCCTCGGGGTGACAGCACGGCCCCAGCCCCCCGCCTCGGGGTGACAGCAGGGCCCCAGCCCTCCACCTCGGGGTGACAGCACAGCCCCAGCCCCCCACCTCGGGGTGACAGCACAGCCCCAGCCCCCCGCCTCGGGGTGACAGCACAGCCCCAGCCCCCCGCCTCGGGGTGACAGCACTCACCAGTCTTAGGCACATGCTGGACGTAGGCAGCGGAGCCGTCCTCCAGTTGGATCACTTGTCCTTCTATCAGTTTCCCATCTGTGGAGGAGACTGGAGACCATTAGTGATCGCGTGCTCAGCGGCAGGGCGGGGGGGGCAGGGAGGAGGGGGCGCAGGGAGGAGGGGGCGCAGGAAGGAGGGGGCGCGGGGCGGGGGGCGCAGGGCGGGGGGGGCAGGGAGGAGGGAGCGCAGGGCGGGGGGCGCAGGGAAGAGGGGACGCGGGGCAGGGGGCGCAGGGCGGGGCGGGAGGCGCAGGGCGGGGGGGCGCAGGGAGGAGGGGGCGCAGGGCGGGGGGGCGCAGGGAAGAGGGGGCGCAGGGCGGGGGGCGCAGGGAGGAGGGGGCGCAGGGAGGAGGGGGCGCGGGGCGGGGGGCGCAGGGAGGAGGGGGCGCGGGGCGCAGGGCGGGGGGGGGCAGGGCGGGGGGGGGTGCAGGGAGGAGGGGGCGCAGGGAAGGCGGGGCGGGGGGCGCAGGGCGGGGGGGGCGCAGGGAGGAGGGGGCGCAGGGCGGGGGGGCGCAGGGAAGAGGGGGCGCGGGGCGGGGGGTGCAGGGAGGAGGCGTTCATACCTTTCGCGTTGTGCTGTATATACGCGGTGGAGCCGTCGGACAGGGTCACCGCTTGCAGGCTCACACCCTCCATCGTGTCCAGGCTCTCACCATCTGCAAAGGAAGATAACACAAGGCTCCCATTAACCCCCATCACTTCTGTCATCACCTCCCCCCGGACAGTCCTGGGGGTGCGAGGTCTCAATATAGGCCGCACCGGCAGCAAGAGAGGAGGGTCTTGATGGGGGTCTTGGAATGTCCTCACATGAATTAGAGAGGAAGGGGGGAAACTCCTGTAGTAATCGCTCATCCCAGGCCCAGCCTTGGGGGGCTGCCATAGACCAATGCCCACCATGGACCCGCACAGTCCTCAGCGTCGCGGCTTCACTTCAGGGGGAAGCACAATTAGTAACATAGGAGGGGAGAGGCTCCTGCTGCAGGAGAGATGGCCATGCAGGGGTCGGTGCGGAGCTCCCGGGGGACACAGGTTTCAGCAGCATTCTGTAACACTGGTCAGATGGACGTTATCACAAAAATATAGAAAAAAATGTTTCCAACCGCGCCCATCCCCCACCGGGACCTGAAGTGATGATGTCCCATCTATTCAGTGTCCGGACCCTGCAGCCAGTCCGGGGCCTCAGCATGGTCCCCACCTGCCCTCCTCAGTGTCTGGCTGCAGCAGGAGCCTCTCCCCTCCTCGGTGTCTGGCTGCAGCAGGAGCCTCTCCCCTCCTCGGTGTCTGGCTGCAGCAGGAGCCTCTCCCCTCCTCGGTGTCTGGCTGCAGCAGGAGCCTCTCCCCTCCTCGGTGTCTGGCTGCAGCAGGAGCCTCTCCCCTCCTCAGTGTCTGGCTGCAGCAGGAGCCTCTCCCCTCCTCAGTGTCTGGCTGCAGCAGGAGCCTCTCCCCTCCTCAGTGTCTGGCTGCGGCAGGAGCCTCTCCCCTCCTCAGTGTCTGGCTGCGGCAGGAGCCTCTCCCCTCCTCAGTGTCTGGCTGCGGCAGGAGCCTCTCCCCTCCTCAGTGTCTGGCTGCGGCAGGAGCCTCTCCCCTCCTCAGTGTCTGGCTGCGGCAGGAGCCTCTCCCCTCCTCAGTGTCTGGCTGCGGCAGGAGCCTCTCCCCTCCTCAGTGTCTGGCTGCGGCAGGAGCCTCTCCCCTCCTCAGTGTCTGGCTGCGGCAGGAGCCTCTCCCCTCCTCAGTGTCTGGCTGCGGCAGGAGCCTCTCCCCTCCTCAGTGTCTGGCTGCGGCAGGAGCCTCTCCCCTCCTCAGTGTCTGGCTGCGGCAGGAGCCTCTCCCCTCCTCAGTGTCTGGCTGCGGCAGGAGCCTCTCCCCTCCTCAGTGTCTGGCTGCGGCAGGAGCCTCTCCCCTCCTCAGTGTCTGGCTGCGGCAGGAGCCTCTCCCCTCCTCAGTGTCTGGCTGCGGCAGGAGCCTCTCCCCTCCTCAGTGTCTGGCTGCGGCAGGAGCCTCTCCCCTCCTCAGTGTCTGGCTGCGGCAGGAGCCTCTCCCCTCCTCAGTGTCTGGCTGCGGCAGGAGCCTCTCCCCTCCTCAGTGTCTGGCTGCGGCAGGAGCCTCTCCCCTCCTCAGTGTCTGGCTGCGGCAGGAGCCTCTCCCCTCCTCAGTGTCTGGCTGCGGCAGGAGCCTCTCCCCTCCTCAGTGTCTGGCTGCGGCAGGAGCCTCTCCCCTCCTCAGTGTCTGGCTGCGGCAGGAGCCTCTCCCCTCCTCAGTGTCTGGCTGCGGCAGGAGCCTCTCCCCTCCTCAGTGTCTGGCTGCGGCAGGAGCCTCTCCCCTCCTCAGTGTCTGGCTGCGGCAGGAGCCTCTCCCCTCCTCAGTGTCTGGCTGCGGCAGGAGCCTCTCCCCTCCTCAGTGTCTGGCTGCGGCAGGAGCCTCTCCCCTCCTCAGTGTCTGGCTGCGGCAGGAGCCTCTCCCCTCCTCAGTGTCTGGCTGCGGCAGGAGCCTCTCCCCTCCTCAGTGTCTGGCTGCGGCAGGAGCCTCTCCCCTCCTCAGTGTCTGGCTGCGGCAGGAGCCTCTCCCCTCCTCAGTGTCTGGCTGCGGCAGGAGCCTCTCCCCTCCTCAGTGTCTGGCTGCGGCAGGAGCCTCTCCCCTCCTCAGTGTCTGGCTGCGGCAGGAGCCTCTCCCCTCCTCAGTGTCTGGCTGCGGCAGGAGCCTCTCCCCTCCTGAGTGTCTGGCTGCGGCAGGAGCCTCTCCCCTCCTCAGTGTCTGGCTGCGGCAGGAGCCTCTCCCCTCCTCAGTGTCTGGCTGCGGCAGGAGCCTCTCCCCTCCTCAGTGTCTGGCTGCGGCAGGAGCCTCTCCCCTCCTCAGTGTCTGGCTGCAGCAGGAGCCTCTCCCCTCAGCAGTTTACACCTGCCAGCGCGTTACTGGGGGCGGGGTACTGGAGCATGCCGGGCGGTGCAGCCCTGATTCTGTTCATCCGTCTCAGTTGATCATGAATATAATTACCGTCACCGGCCACGGCCTCGGTCAGACACAGGGTGACGTGGCCATCGCCGCCGCCTCCGGCAAACTCCGCCATCCCCTGCGAGTCGCGGTTGATCTGGGCCAGCAGCATGTCTTTACCTGCAGAGATAAGAAGAGCCGGTGGTTACACAGCCGTCCCCCCAATAATCCACACAGGATCCCCGCTGCCTGTCAGTGAATGGAGACCTTCAGCTGCCGTCCCCCCAATAATCCACACAGGATCCCCGCTGCCTGTCAGTGAATGGAGACCTTCAGCTGCCGTCCCCCCAATAATCCACACAGGATCCCCGTTGCCTGTCAGTGAATGGAGACCTTCAGCTGCCGTCCCCCCAATAATCCACACAGGATATCTGCTGCCTGTCAGTGAATGGAGACCTTCAGCTGCCGTCCCCCCAATAATCCACACAGGATCCCCGCTGCCTGTCAGTGACTGGAGACCTTCAGCTGCCGTCCCCCCAATAATCCACACAGGATCCCCGCTGCCTGTCAGTGACTGGAGACCTTCAGCTGCCGTCCCCCCAATAATCCACACAGGATCCCCGCTGCCTGTCAGTGACTGGAGACCTTCAGCTGCCATCCCCCCAATAATCCACACAGGATCCCCGCTGCCTGTCAGTGAATGGAGACCTTCAGCTGCCGTCCCCCCAATAATCCACACAGGATCCCCGCTGCCTGTCAGTGAATGGAGACCTTCAGCTGCCGTCCCCCCAATAATCCACACAGGATCCCCGCTGCCTGTCAGTGAATGGAGACCTTCAGCTGCCGTCCCCCCAATAATCCACACAGGATCCCCGCTGCCTGTCAGTGAATGGAGACCTTCAGCTGCCGTCCCCCCAATAATCCACACAGGATCCCCGCTGCCTGTCAGTGAATGGAGACCTTCAGCTGCCGTCCCCCCAATAATCCACACAGGATCCCCGCTGCCTGTCAGTGAATGGAGACCTTCAGCTGCCGTCCCCCCAATAATCCACACAGGATCTTCGCTGCCTGTCAGTGAATGGAGACCTTCAGCTGCCGTCCCCCCAATAATCCACACAGGATCCCCGCTGCCTGTCAGTGAATGGACACCTTCAGCGGCCGTCCCCCCAATAATCCACACAGGATCTCCGCTGCCTGTCAGTGAATGGACACCTTCAGCTGCCGTCCTCCCCAATAATCCACACAGGATCACTGCTGCCTGTCAGTGAATGGAGACCTTCAGCTGCCGTCCCCCCAATAATCCACACAGGATCCCCGCTGCCTGTCAGTGAATGGACACCTTCAGCGGCCGTCCCCCCAATAATCCACACAGGATCTCCGCTGCCTGTCAGTGAATGGACACCTTCAGCTGCCATCCTCCCCAATAATCCACACAGGATCCCCGCTGCCTGTCAGTGAATGGAGACCTTCAGCTGCCGTCCCCCCAATAATCCACACAGGATCCCCGCTGCCTGTCAGTGACTGGAGACCTTCAGCTGCCGTCCCCCCAATAATCCACACAGGATCCCCGCTGCCTGTCAGTGACTGGAGACCTTCAGCTGCCGTCCCCCCAATAATCCACACAGGATCCCCGCTGCCTGTCAGTGACTGGAGACCTTCAGCTGCCGTCCCCCCAATAATCCACACAGGATCCCCGCTGCCTGTCAGTGAATGGAGATCTTCAGCTGCCGTCCCCCCAATAATCCACACAGGATCCCCGCTGCCTGTCAGTGAATGGAGACCTTCAGCTGCCGTCCCCCCAATAATCCACACAGGATCCCCGCTGCCTGTCAGTGACTGGAGACCTTCAGCTGCCGTCCCCCCAATAATCCACACAGGATCCCCGCTGCCTGTCAGTGAATGGAGACCTTCAGCTGCCGTCCTCCCCAATAATCCACACAGGATCCCCGCTGCCTGTCAGTGACTGGAGACCTTCAGCTGCCGTCCCCCCAATAATCCACACAGGATCCCCGCTGCCTGTCAGTGAATGGACACCTTCAGCGGCCGTCCCCCCAATAATCCACACAGGATCTCCGCTGCCTGTCAGTGAATGGACACCTTCAGCTGCCGTCCTCCCCAATAATCCACACAGGATCTCTGCTGCCTGTCAGTGAATGGACACCTTCAGCTGCCGTCCCCCCTAATAATACACACAGGATCTCTGCTGCCTGTCAGTGAATGGAGACCTTCAGCTGCCGTCCTCCCCAATAATCCACACAGGATCCCCTCTGCCTGTCAGTGAATGGAGACCTTCAGCTGCCGTCCCCCCAATAATCCACACAGGATCCCCGCTGCCTGTCAGTGACTGGAGACCTTCAGCTGCCGTCCCCCCAATAATCCACACAGGATCTCTGCTGCCTGTCAGTGAATGGAGACCTTCAGCTGCCATCCTCCACAATAATCCACACAGGATCTCTGCTGCCTGTCAGTGAATGGAGACCTTCAGCTGCCGTCCTCCCCAATAATCTACACAGGATCCCCGCTGCCTGTCAGTGAATGGAGACCTTCAGCTGCCGTCCTACCCAATAATCCACACAGGATCCCCGCTGCCTGTCAGTGACTGGAGACCTTCAGCGGCTGTCCTGGATGCCTCCCGCGGGCTCCGGTGTGTTACTATGTCTCAGTCTGCGCTGATCATTCGTTACAATGTATCAGTTCGGATGCAGAGGTAGAAACAGAATAATTTGCGTGTGTTACTGGAGAGAAAAGAGGAAAGTGCCGAATCCACCACAAACGCGCCACATTCCGGAATTCCTGCAGACTCTCTCTTTCTTAATTGGTGCCGGCTCTTCCCATCACTGACACTAAAGGAGCCCGTGTTCAGGTCCATGTGCAGAGGCCCCCCGTCCAGCCCCAGAGGCCCCTCCGTCCAGCCCCAGAGGCCCCGCCGTCCAGCCCCAGAGGCCCCGCCGTCCAGCCCCAGAGGCCCCGCCGTCCAGCCCCAGAGGCCCCGCCGTCCAGCCCCAGAGGCCCCGCCGTCCAGCCCCAGAGGCCCCGCCGTCCAGCCCCAGAGGCCCCGCCGTCCAGCCCCAGAGGCCCCGCCGTCCAGCCCCAGAGGCCCCGCCGTCCAGCCCCAGAGGCCCCGCCGTCCAGCCCCAGAGGCCCCTCCGTCCAGCCCCAGAGGCCCCGCCGTCCAGCCCCAGAGGCCCCTCCGTCCAGCCCCAGAGGCCCCGCCGTCCAGCCCCAGAGGCCCCGCCGTCCAGCCCCAGAGGCCCCTCCGTTTCCATGCGTTTTTTTTTTAATTCCATGGGTGAAAAATAGTGATGGGCGGACAGGACTGTAAAGTCCGACCTGCGCGGGCTCAAAGGTACCGGAGTGCGGGCTCAGGATTCTCAGGGAATTCTGGGTATTGATCCGGCACTCGGCTAAGAAAAAAAAGAAAGGAAAAATGAAGAAAAAAAAAATAATACAGTGAGTGCGCTATACTCACCGAGGCTCCGCGCGGCTGTAATAACTGCTCCCGCGGCCGCTCATTCACTTCCGGGGCCACTCATTAGCCTCACACATATTCACCGCTTCCCCCACCCACAGGCGTCTGTGATTGGCTGCAGTCAGACACGCCCCCACCCTGAGTGACAGCGTCTCACGGCTTCCAATCACAGACCTGGTCTGCAGGTCTATTGTACAGTAAAAATAAAAAAAATTGCCTTCACGTCCCCCATATTATAATACCCAGCACAGATAAAGCCACGGCTACAAGCTGCAGTCCCCCGCCGGGCGATTATCTTGGCTGTGTATCAAAGAGGAACCATATGGATTTTTAAAAAAAATGATTTAAATAATTTTAAAAACTGGCGTGATATTCCATCCAATTTTGATACCGAACCATGATAAAGCCAGGCAGCTGGGGGCTGGTATTCTCAGTTGCATTGGGCCCTCCAGCCTAAAAATAGCAGCCTGCCGCTGCCCAGAATTGCAGCATCCATTAGATGTGACAATCCCAGCACTTTACCCGGCTCTTCCGCGGTGCGGTGGCAATCGGGGTAATAAGGAGCTAATAGCAGCACACAGCTGCCACTAAGATTTAGATTAGAAATGGGAGGCGTCAATGAGACCCCCCATTACTAATCTGTAAGTGAAAATAAACATAAACACTGAAAAAATCCTTTATTTGAAATAAAAGACATAAAGACCCCTCTTTTACCACTTTAATAACCCCCAAAAACACCCCTGCAGGTCCGACGTAATCCATACGAGGTCCCAGAACCATTCAGCTCTGCTACATCAAAAGTCACAGAGCGCAATCATGGCACGATCAGATGCTGTGGACTTCAGGCAGAGACTAAGCAGCAATCAGAGGTGACCCCTGAGGTGAGGTCACTAAGTTCACAGAGGTGCCCTGAGGTCAGGTTACCTGCGTTCACAGGTGGAGGACTGTATGAACCTCCAACTGTGGCTGCGGCTAACGTGAGTGATGTCACCGCTGATCGTTGCTCAGTCTAGCCTCTGCCTGAAGTCCACAGTGGGCAGTCATGTTCCATGATCATGCACTGTGACTTCAGATGTAGCAGAGCTGGAATTGTCGTGGGACCTCATGTGGATTATGTTGGACCTGCAAGCGTGTTTGGGGTTAATAAAAATGTGAAAGGGGGCTTTTTGTCTTTTATTTCAAATAAAAGATTTCTACGGTGTTTTTGTTTATTTCTTTTCACTTACAGATTAGTAATGGGGGCTCATAGACGCCTCCCATGATTAATCTAGGGCTTAGTGGCAGCTGTGAGCTGCAGGCTGCAATTTTTAAGCTGGAGGGGTATGATAAGCTTGGGTCTCCCCAGCCTACGAATACCAGCCTCCAGCTATAGGGCTTTATCTTGGCTGGGTATCAAAATTGTGGGGAACGGCATGTCATTTTTTTTTTTAAATTATTTGATTTGTTTGTTTTTTGTATTTAAAAAAAAGCCGCATGTGGTTCCTCTTTGATACACAGCCAAGATAAGTGCACGGCTGGGGGCTGTAGCCTGTAGCCAGGGGCTTTATCTGTGCTGGGTTTCCTAATATGGGGGGACCCCAAGGCGATTTTCTTTTTTAATTTATTTTTATACCACGCCATAGATGCACATAGCGTCTGTGATTGGAAGCTGTGAGACGCTGTCACTCAGTGTGGGGGCGCTGTCTGACTGCAGCCAATCGCAGGGGAAGCAGTGAATATGCATGAGGATAATGAGCGGACTCAGAAGCAGTTATTACAGCTGCTCTTTTTACCACCATTTTTAAGTGCTAGATTCTGGTCCCCATAAACTTATATGGGGATTGGCATCCGGTCAGAAAACGGGGTTTTTATTTCTCAACCCGGTTAGACCTGGTGACCCCCGGTATTTGTGAGTTCGCCCATCATTAGTGTAAAAAGCGGGGAAAACGCAGCATAAAACGCAGCATGTGCATGGGGTCTTATAGTCCCTCATCTGTGGGAGCATAGTCCTGAAACTGCTGCACAATAGAGCGCACGGTGTGAATGAGGCCTTAGGAAAAATGACTTTCATACCCCAAACACACGGCTGACCACGAGTGCAGTGAGCTGAGCCACGGCCACCACTTGGCGCGGTCACAACAGCTATAACCGCCATTACTGTGGTGCAGCACGTGCGCACCCCGCGATCCCAGGGATCATACGTATCACGAGTCCCGTGGCTCAAGTTCCTTAATGTCCCCCTCCCCCGTCTACAGACACCGGCTCATCACAAAAACTATCAGAAAACAGAATCACAGGAACTTTACTTTTATTTTTGTTAATAATGTGTCAGTAAGAAACAGTCCAGAGACGGGCGGCAGCGCGGGGGCAGCGTGGGTGGCAGCGCGGGCGCCACTCATTTGTCCGGGAGGACGGGGCAGCGTGAGGACGGTCCGTGCTTCGGGCACAAGGTGACAGGCGCAGAGCTGAAATAATCCGCTTATGCAGCCTCTCTCATTGTAAGTACACCGGCCTCCTCAGCTCTGGGATCTTCATAGTAATGTCCTCAGCGTGGAACGGCCACAAACTATAGAGGTTTTCACCACTTAAAATACAGTAAAAAAAATATAAAAAAGAAAAAAAAACACCGAGCACGAGTTTGTTGCTTCCGTAAGTGTGCAGAGGAACCGCGACATCGACCACAACCCACACCGCGAAAACAGTGCGGGAACCACTGAGCGCCACGCGACTCACAGCAAGATCTATATTCCTGATTATCAAAACAGTTTATAGTAAAGAGAAACGTGACGAAGAAACGAGAAATTGTCCCCGAAAAACCAACAAGAACTCGTGAGAAAAAGAAGAAACGGAGAAAGAATAAATACATACTGTATATAAACTCCTGTGATGTCACTGCCTGTATTATATACAACCCCTGGTAATAATTCCGGCCTCCCCGGGCTGAGGACGTTCATTCAGTTGTTACTTTTGTATAATAAAAGCCGGGCACAGACGCCACAAGACTAAAGTCACTTCAGATGGCGACTTTCTGCCTTTAAGAAACAGTAAAAAAAAATCATGAACACACAATGTGCAGCCGGTAACGGTGAATATTCAACACCAAAAGGGGAAAAATTATAGAATCATGAAAAACAAACACAAGACCCCTCCTATAATCCATCAGTAGTGTGTTGTGGACCACCTCTGGCTTTTATAACAGCTGCAGTCTCTGAGGCATGGACGTAATGAGTGACAGTCTCTTCATCAATCTGCCTCCATCTTTCTCAGATTGCTGTTGCAGATCAGCTTTGCAGGCTGGAGACTTGTCAGGGACCATTTTCTTCAACTTCCACCAAAGATTTTCTATTGGATTGAGATCCGGATATTTGCAGCCATGTCATTGACCTTATGTGTCTTCTTTCAAGGAATGTGTTCACAGTGTTTGCTCTATGGCCGGATTCATTATCATCTTGATAAATGATTTCATCATCCCCAAACATCCTTTCAATTGATGGGATAAGAAAAATGTCCAAAATGTCAATGTAAACTTGGGCATTTATTGAAGATGTAATGACAGCCATCTCCCCAGCGCCTTTATCTGACATTCAGCCCCATATCATCAATGACTGTGGACATTTACATGTTCTCTTCAGGCAGTCATGTTTTTATTGATTAGCTTTTCTGTATGTAAATCCCATTTCCTTTAGGCGGTTTCTTACAGTTCGGTCACAGACATTGACTCCATTTTCCTCCCATTCGTTCCTCCTTTGTTTTGTTGTGCATTTCCTGTTTTGGAGACATTTTGCTTTGTTTCCTGTCTTGACGCTTTGATGTCTTCCTTGGTCTACCAGTATGTTTGCCTTTAACAACCTTCCCATGTTGTTTGTATTTGGTCCAGATTTTAGACACAGCTAACTGTGAACAACCAACATCTTTTGCAACATTGCGTGATGATTTACCCTCTTTTAAGAGTTTGATAATCCTCTCCTTTGTTTCAATTGACATCTTTCGTGTTTGAGCCATGATTCATGTCAGTCCATTTGGTGCACCAGCTCTCCAAGGTGTGATCACTCCTTTTTAGATGCAGACTAACGAGCAGATCTTATTTGATGCAGGTGTTAGTTTTGGGAATGAAAATTTACAGGATGATTCCATAATTCTTTCTTCATAATTGAGTGATTCCATAATTTTTCCCCGTTTGGTCTTGAAAAGTCACCGTTACCGGCTGCACATTGTGTTTTCAGGATTGTTTTAGTGTTTCTTAAAAGCAAATAGTCGCCATGTGAAGTGACTTTAGTTTTGTGCCGTCTGTGATTAACTGAATGAACATCCTCAGAGCCCGGGGAGGCCAGAATTATTACCAAGGGTTGTATATACTGCCCTGTGATGTCACTCCCTGTATTATATATATATACTCCTGTGATGTCACTCCTGTATTATATATATACTCCTGTGATGTCACTCCTGTATTATATATATACTCCTGTGATGTCACTCCTGTATTATATATATACTCCTGTGATGTCACTCCTGTATTATATATATATATACTCCTGTGATGTCACTCCTGTATTATATATATATACTCCTGTGATGTCACTCCTGTATTATATATATATACTCCTGTGATGTCACTCCTGTATTATATATATATACTCCTGTGATGTCACTCCTGTATTATATATATACTCCTGTGATGTCACTCCTGTATTATATATATATATACTCCTGTGATGTCACTCCTGTATTATATATATATATACTCCTGTGATGTCACTCCTGTATTATATATACACTCCTGTGATGTCACTCCTGTATTATATATATATACTCCTGTGATGTCACTCCTGTATTATATATATATATTCCTGTGATGTCACTCCTGTATTATATATATATACTCCTGTGATGTCACTCCTGTATTATTTATATAGACTCCTGTGATGTCACTCCTGTATTATATATATACTCCTGTGATGTCACTCCTGTATTATATATATAGACTCCTGTGATGTCACTCCTGTATTATATATATATTCCTGTGATGTCACTCCTGTATTATATATATATACTCCTGTGATGTCACTCCTGTATTATATATATATACTCCTGTGATGTCACTCCTGTATTATATATATACTCCTGTGATGTCACTCCTGTATTATATATATATTCCTGTGATGTCACTCCTGTATTATATATATACTCCTGTGATGTCACTCCTGTATTATATATATACTCCTGTGATGTCACTCCTGTATTATATATATATACTCCTGTGATGTCACTCCTGTATTATATATATATTCCTGTGATGTCACTCCTGTATTATATATATACTCCTGTGATGTCACTCCTGTATTATATATATATACTCCTGTGATGTCACTCCTGTATTATATATATATACTCCTGTGATGTCACTCCTGTATTATATATATATACTCCTGTGATGTCACTCCTGTATTATATATATACTCCTGTGATGTCACTCCTGTATTATATATATATTCCTGTGATGTCACTCCTGTATTATATATATATACTCCTGAGATGTCACTCCTGTATTATATATATACTCCTGTGATGTCACTCCTGTATTATATATATATTCCTGTGATGTCATTCCTGTATTATATATATATTCCTGTGATGTCACTCCTGTATTATATATATATACTCCTGTGATGTCACTCCTGTATTATATATATACTCCTGTGATGTCACTCCCTGTATTATATATATAGACTCCTGTGATGTCACTCCTGTATTATATATATATACTCCTGTGATGTCACTCCTGTATTATATATATATACTCCTGTGATGTCACTCCTGTATTATATATATACTCCTGTGATGTCACTCCTGTATTATATATATATACTCCTGTGATGTCACTCCTGTATTATATATATACTCCTGTGATGTCACTCCTGTATTATATATATATACTCCTGTGATGTCACTCCTGTATTATATATACACTCCTGTGATGTCACTCCTGTATTATATATATATTCCTGTGATGTCACTCCTGTATTATATATATATACTCCTGTGATGTCACTCCTGTATTATATATATACTCCTGTGATGTCACTCCTGTATTATATATATACTCCTGTGATGTCACTCCTGTATTATATATATATACTCCTGTGATGTCACTCCTGTATTATATATATACTCCTGTGATGTCACTCCTGTATTATATATATATTCCTGTGATGTCACTCCTGTATTATATATATATACTCCTGTGATGTCACTCCTGTATTATATATATACTCCTGTGATGTCACTCCTGTATTATATATATATATTCCTGTGATGTCATTCCTGTATTATATATATATTCCTGTGATGTCACTCCTGTATTATATATATATACTCCTGTGATGTCACTCCTGTATTATATATATACTCCTGTGATGTCACTCCCTGTATTATATATATAGACTCCTGTGATGTCACTCCTGTATTATATATATATACTCCTGTGATGTCACTCCTGTATTATATATATATACTCCTGTGATGTCACTCCTGTATTATATATATACTCCTGTGATGTCACTCCTGTATTATATATATATATTCCTGTGATGTCACTCCTGTATTATATATATATACTCCTGTGATGTCACTCCTGTATTATATATATATTCCTGTGATGTCACTCCTGTATTATATATATATACTCCTGTGATGTCACTCCTGTATTATATATATACTCCTGTGATGTCACTCCCTGTATTATATATATTGACTCCTGTGATGTCACTCCTGTATTATATATATATACTCCTGTGATGTCACTCCTGTATTATATATATATACTCCTGTGATGTCACTCCTGTATTATATATATATACTCCTGTGATGTCACTCCTGTATTATATATATATACTCCTGTGATGTCACTCCTGTATTATATATATATACTCCTGTGATGTCACTCCTGTATTATATATATACTCCTGTGATGTCACTCCTGTATTATATATATATATACTCCTGTGATGTCACTCCTGTATTATATATATACTCCTGTGATGTCACTCCTGTATTATATATATATACTCCTGTGATGTCACTCCTGTATTATATATATACTCCTGTGATGTCACTCCTGTATTATATATATATACTCCTGTGATGTCACTCCTGTATTATATATATATACTCCTGTGATGTCACTCCTGTATTATATATATATACTCCTGTGATGTCACTCCTGTATTATATATATATATATACTCCTGTGATGTCACTCCTGTATTATATATATATATATATACTCCTGTGATGTCACTCCTGTATTATATATATATACTCCTGTGATGTCACTCCTGTATTATATATATACTCCTGTGATGTCACTCCTGTATTATATATATATACTCCTGTGATGTCACTCCTGTATTATATATATATACTCCTGTGATGTCACTCCTGTATTATATATATATACTCCTGTGATGTCACTCCTGTATTATATATATATACTCCTGTGATGTCACTCCTGTATTATATATATATACTCCTGTGATGTCACTCCCTGTATTATATATATATAGACTCCTGTGATGTCACTCCTGTATTATATATATATACTCCTGTGATGTCACTCCTGTATTATATATATACTCCTGTGATGTCACTCCTGTATTATATATATACTCCTGAGATGTCACTCCTGTATTATATATATATATATACTCCTGTGATGTCACTCCTGTATTATATATATATATATATACTCCTGTGATGTCACTCCTGTATTATATATATATACTCCTGTGATGTCACTCCTGTATTATATATATATATACTCCTGTGATGTCACTCCTGTATTATATATATATACTCCTGTGATGTCACTCCTGTATTATATATATATACTCCTGTGATGTCACTCCTGTATTATATATATATACTCCTGTGATGTCACTCCTGTATTATATATATACTC
This sequence comes from Anomaloglossus baeobatrachus, assembly GCF_048569485.1. Classification (NCBI taxonomy): domain Eukaryota; kingdom Metazoa; phylum Chordata; class Amphibia; order Anura; family Aromobatidae; genus Anomaloglossus; species Anomaloglossus baeobatrachus. The sequence goes on along the minus strand of NC_134362.1, from coordinate 8,566,265 downwards.
CTGTGATGTCACTCCTGTATTATATATATATACTCCTGTGATGTCACTCCTGTATTATATATATACTCCTGTGATGTCACTCCTGTATTATATATATATACTCCTGTGATGTCACTCCTGTATTATATATATATACTCCTGTGATGTCACTCCTGTATTTATATATATACTCCTGTGATGTCACTCCTGTATTATATATATACTCCTGTGATGTCACTCCTGTATTATATATATATACTCCTGTGATGTCACTCCTGTATTATATATATATACTCCTGTGATGTCACTCCTGTATTATATATATATACTCCTGTGATGTCACTCCTGTATTATATATATACTCCTGTGATGTCACTCCTGTATTATATATATATACTCCTGTGATGTCACTCCTGTATTATATATATATACTCCTGTGATGTCACTCCTGTATTATATATATATACTCCTGTGATGTCACTCCTGTATTATATATATACTCCTGTGATGTCACTCCTGTATTATATATATATACTCCTGTGATGTCACTCCTGTATTATATATATATACTCCTGTGATGTCACTCCTGTATTATATATATATACTCCTGTGATGTCACTCCCTGTAATTATATATATATACTCCTGTGATGTCACTCCTGTATTATATATATATACTCCTGTGATGTCACTCCCTGTATTATATATATATACTCCTGTGATGTCACTCCTGTATTATATATATATCTCCTGTGATGTCACTCCTGTATTATATATATTATATATATATACTCCTGTGATGTCACTCCTGTATTATATATATATACTCCTGTGATGTCACTCCTGTATTATATATATACTCCTGTGATGTCACTCCTGTATTATATAATCTGATGTCACTCCTGTATTATATATATACTCCTGTGATGTCACTCCTGTATTATATATATACTCCTGTGATGTCACTCCTGTATTATATATATACTCCTGTGATGTCACTCCTGTATTATATATATACTCCTGTGATGTCACTCCTGTATTATATATATATTCCTGTGATGTCACTCCTGTATATATATATATTCCTGTGATGTCACTCCTGTATTATATATATATACTCCTGTGATGTCACTCCTGTATTATATATATATTCCTGTGATGTCACTCCTGTATTATATATATATCTCCTGTGATGTCACTCCTGTATTATATATATATACTCCTGTGATGTCACTCCTGTATTATATATATATTCCTGTGATGTCACTCCTGTATTATATATATATCTCCTGTGATGTCACTCCTGTATTATATATATATACTCCTGTGATGTCACTCCT
>NC_134362.1:8463177-8564747 GCF_048569485.1 Anomaloglossus baeobatrachus | reverse complement strand
GTCACTCCTGTATTATATATATATACTCCTGTGATGTCACTCCTGTATTATATATATACACTCCTGTGATGTCACTCCTGTATTATATATATATACTCCTGTGATGTCACTCCTGTATTATATATATACTCCTGTGATGTCACTCCTGTATTATATATATACTCCTGTGATGTCACTCCTGTATTATATATATACTCCTGTGATGTCACTCCTGTATTATATATATACTCCTGTGATGTCACTCCTGTATTATATATATACTCCTGTGATGTCACTCCTGTATTATATATATACTCCTGTGATGTCACTCCTGTATTATATATATACTCCTGTGATGTCACTCCTGTATTATATATATATACTCCTGTGATGTCACTCCTGTATTATATATATACTCCTGTGATGTCACTCCTGTATTATATATATACTCCTGTGATGTCACTCCTGTATTATATATACACTCCTGTGATGTCACTCCTGTATTATATATATACTCCTGTGATGTCACTCCTGTATTATATATATACTCCTGTGATGTCACTCCTGTATTATATATATACTCCTGTGATGTCACTCCTGTATTATATATATACTCCTGTGATGTCACTCCTGTATTATATATATACTCCTGTGATGTCACTCCTGTATTATATATATAACTCCTGTGATGTCACTCCTGTATTATATATATACTCCTGTGATGTCACTCCTGTATTATATATACACTCCTGTGATGTCACTCCTGTATTATATATATACACTCCTGTGATGTCACTCCTGTATTATATATATATACTCCTGTGATGTCACTCCTGTATTATATATATACTCCTGTGATGTCACTCCTGTATTATATATATACTCCTGTGATGTCACTCCTGTATTATATATATACTCCTGTGATGTCACTCCTGTATTATATATATATACTCCTGTGATGTCACTCCTGTATTATATATATACTCCTGTGATGTCACTCCTGTATTATATATATACTCCTGTGATGTCACTCCTGTATTATATATATACTCCTGTGATGTCACTCCTGTATTATATATACTCCTGTGATGTCACTCCTGTATTATATATATACCTCCTGTGATGTCACTCCTGTATTATATATATATACTCCTGTGATGTCACTCCTGTATTATATATATACTCCTGTGATGTCACTCCTGTATTATATATATATACTCCTGTGATGTCTACTCCTGTATTATATATACTCCTGTGATGTCACTCCTGTATTATATATATACTCCTGTGATGTCACTCCTGTATTATATATATACTCCTGTGATGTCACTCCTGTATTATATATATACTCCTGTGATGTCACTCCTGTATTATATATACTCCTGTGATGTCACTCCTGTATTATATATATACTCCTGTGATGTCACTCCTGTATTATATATATACTCCTGTGATGTCACTCCTGTATTATATATATACTCCTGTGATGTCACTCCTGTATTATATATATACTCCTGTGATGTCACTCCTGTATTATATATATATTCCTGTGATGTCATTCCTGTATTATATATATACTCCTGTGATGTTACTCCTGTATTATATATACACTCCTGTGATGTCACTCCTGTATTATATATATTCCTGTGATGTCACTCCTGTATTATATATATATTCCTGTGATGTCACTCCTGTATTATATATATACTCCTGTGATGTTACTCCTGTATTATATATACTCCTGTGATGTCACTCCTGTATTATATATACTCCTGTGATGTTACTCCTGTATTATATATATATACTCCTGTGATGTCACTCCTGTATTATATATACTCCTGTGATGTCACTCCTGTATTATATATATACTCCTGTGATGTCACTCCTGTATTATATATATATACTCCTGTGATGTCACTCCTGTATTATATATACTCCTGTGATGTCACTCCTGTATTATATATATATACTCCTGTGATGTTACTCCTGTATTATATATACTCCTGTGATGTCACTCCTGTATTATATATATACTCCTGTGATGTCACTCCTGTATTATATATATATACTCCTGTGATGTCACTCCTGTATTATATATACTCCTGTGATGTTACTCCTGTATTATATATATATACTCCTGTGATGTTACTCCTGTATTATATATACTCCTGTGATGTCACTCCTGTATTATATATATACTCCTGTGATGTCACTCCTGTATTATATATATATACTCCTGTGATGTCACTCCTGTATTATATATACTCCTGTGATGTCACTCCTGTATTATATATACTCCTGTGATGTCACTCCTGTATTATATATATACTCCTGTGATGTCACTCCTGTATTATATATATATTCCTGTGATGTCACTCCTGTATTATATATATATTCCTGTGATGTCACTCCTGTATTATATATACTCCTGTGATGTCACTCCTGTATTATATATATACTCCTGTGATGTTACTCCTGTATTATATATACACTCCTGTGATGTCACTCCTGTATTATATATATACTCCTGTGATGTCACTCCTGTATTATATATATACTCCTGTGATGTCACTCCTGTATTATATATACACTCCTGTGATGTCACTCCTGTATTATATATATACTCCTGTGATGTCACTCCTGTATTATATATATATTCCTGTGATGTCACTCCTGTATTATATATACTCCTGTGATGTCACTCCTGTATTATATATACTCCTGTGATGTTACTCCTGTATTATATATACACTCCTGTGATGTCACTCCTGTATTATATATATACACTCCTGTGATGTCACTCCTGTATTATATATACACTCCTGTGATGTCACTCCTGTATTATATATATACACTCCTGTGATGTCACTCCTGTATTATATATATATATACTCCTGTGATGTCACTCCTGTATTATATATATATATACTCCTGTGATGTCACTCCTGTATTATATATACACTCCTGTGATGTCACTCCTGTATTATATATATATACTCCTGTGATGTCACTCCTGTGTTATATATATATATACTCCTGTGATGTCACTCCTGTATTATATATATATACTCCTGTGATGTCACTCCTGTATTATATATATATTCCTGTGATGTCACTCCTGTATTATATATATATACTCCTGTGATGTCACTCCTGTATTATATATATATATACTCCTGTGATGTCACTCCTGTATTATATATATATACTCCTGTGATGTCACTCCTGTATTATATATATATATACTCCTGTGATGTCACTCCTGTATTATATATATATACTCCTGTGATGTCACTCCTGTATTATATATATACTCCTGTGATGTCACTCCTGTATTATATATATATTCCTGTGATGTCACTCCTGTATTATATATATATTCCTGTGATGTCACTCCTGTATTATATATATACTCCTGTGATGTCACTCCTGTATTATATATATACTCCTGTGATGTCACTCCTGTATTATATATATATACTCCTGTGATGTCACTCCTGTATTATATATATATACTCCTGTGATGTCACTCCTGTATTATATATATACTCCTGTGATGTCACTCCTGTATTATATATATACTCCTGTGATGTCACTCCTGTATTATATATATATTCCTGTGATGTCACTCCTGTATTATATATATACTCCTGTGATGTCACTCCTGTATTATATATATATACTCCTGTGATGTCACTCCTGTATTATATATACTCCTGTGATGTCACTCCTGTATTATATATATATACTCCTGTGATGTCACTCCTGTATTATATATATATACTCCTGTGATGTCACTCCTGTATTATATATATACTCCTGTGATGTCACTCCTGTATTATATATATATACTCCTGTGATGTCACTCCTGTATTATATATATATACTCCTGTGATGTCACTCCTGTATTATATATACTCCTGTGATGTCACTCCTGTATTATATATATATACTCCTGTGATGTCACTCCTGTATTATATATACTCCTGTGATGTCACTCCTGTATTATATATATATACTCCTGTGATGTCACTCCTGTATTATATATATATACTCCTGTGATGTCACTCCTGTATTATATATATATACTCCTGTGATGTCACTCCTGTATTATATATATATACTCCTGTGATGTCACTCCTGTATTATATATATAGACTCCTGTGATGTCACTCCTGTATTATATATATATACTCCTGTGATGTCACTCCTGTATTATATATATACTCCTGTGATGTCACTCCTGTATTATATATATATACTCCTGTGATGTCACTCCTGTATTATATATACACTCCTGTGATGTCACTCCCCGCAGTCTGTGTATCATCACGGCTCGGTCCCGGTGCTGTCAGTACCGGGCCGGGCGGGCGCTCTGGGCCGCGGCCTGCGGGGAGGCCTGGGGATGGAGTGCGGCCTGGGAGCCGCGCTGTGAGGAGGCCGGGCTCCGGAGCCGCAGTCGCGGCCGGCACACAGGGGCGCGGGTGTGGATGGCGGCAGTGGGCGGGCGGCGGGGTCCCCGGCAGTGCAGGAGCGGCGCCCCCGGCCCAGCGCTGCGCTCCCCGGGCGGACTGCAGGAACAAGGCACACTGGGTAAAAACACATTTATACCAACCTCCGACACAATTTTCCAACAATCCCTCCGTCCGACCACCATGCATCAGGGCAGGAAACAGCCGCGCGGCCCCGCCCCGCGCCCTGCACAGCGCATAGCGCCGCTTCAAGAGGACGGGCGGTGGGCGGTGCTAAGCCGTGCTGTCCGCCTGCTCATTGGCTGGAGAGGCCACGCACCGCTCGGCATCAGTGCTGCCATTGGTGCTTTTCCACATGCGAGCGTTTTTTTATTTTGTTATACAGATCGCAGGGCTCTGCTTAGGAGATTGGTGATCCCGCCCACATCGCAGGCTTGGAGACTATTGGCTGTGAACAGAATGACGTAAGGTCAGCTCGTGCGTTGATTGGAGCTTGCAACTGTCAGGTGAAGGTGGTCCGGCCCAGGGATTCTGAGGAAAGTGCTGGGTCTGGGGCTGAGGGAAGTAGGCGCCATTTTGTGTGACAGGCGGGTAGCGCAGGGGCCCCAAATAGGGAGCGCTGGAGAGCGGCCCGCCGTGTCCCCGACACTAGTACAAGTGGGGGACACGAGAGGCGGCAGAAGCCTCCAGCTACGGGGCCGAGAGTGCGGAGTCCAGGACAATGGCGGCAACACTGCGGTCATAAGAGTGACACCCAACGACACCGGGGGAGACCCCCTGCCCCTGACACACCGACACCGGGGGAGACCCCCTGCCCCTGACACACCGACACCGGGGGAGCCCCCCTGCCCCTGACACACCGAGACCGGGGGAGCCCCCCTGCCCCTGACACACCGAGACCGGGGGAGCCCCCCTGCCCCTGACACACCGAGACCGGGGGAGCCCCCCTGCCCCTGACACACCGAGACCGGGGGAGCCCCCTGACACACCGACACCGGGGGAGACCCCCTGACACACCGACACCGGGGGAGCCCCCTGCCCCTGAAACACCGACACCGGGGGAGCCTCCTGCTCCTGACACACCGAGACCGGGGGAGCCCCCTGCTCCTGACACACCGAGACCGGGGGAGCCTCCTGCTCCTGACACACCGAGACCGGGGGAGCCCCCTGCTCCTGACACACCGAGACCGGGGGAGCCCCCTGCTCCTGACACACCGAGACCGGGGGAGCCCACTGCTCCTGACACACCGACACCGGGGGAGACCCCCTGACACACCGACACCGGGGGAGCCCCCTGCCCCTGAAACACCGACACCGGGGGAGACCCCTGCTCCTGACACACCGAGACCGGGGGAGACCCCCCTGCCCCTGACACACCGAGAACGGGGGAGCCCCCTGCCCCTGACACACCATGACCGGGGGAGCCCCCTGCTCCTGACACACCGAGACCGGGGGAGACCCCTGCTCCTGACACACCGAGACCGGGGGAGCCTCCTGCTCCTGACACACCGAGACCGGGGGAGACCCCTGCTCCTGACACACCGAGACCGGGGGAGACCCCTGCTCCTGACACACCGAGACCGGGGGAGACCCCTGCTCCTGACACACCGAGACCGTGGATGCCCCCTGCTCCTGACACACCGAGACCGGGGGAGCCCCCTGCTCCTGACACACCGAGACCGGGGGAGACCCCTGACACACCGAGACCGGGGGAGACCCCTGCTCCTGACACACCGAGACCGGGGGAGCCTCCTGCTCCTGACACACCGAGACCGGGGGAGCCCCCTGCCCCTGACACACCGAGAACGGGGGAGCCCCCTGCCCCTGACACACCATGACCGGGGGAGCCCCCTGCTCCTGACACACCGAGACCGGGGGAGACCCCTGCTCCTGACACACCGAGACCGGGGGAGCCTCCTGCCCCTGACACACCGAGACTGGGGGAGCCCCCCTGCCCCTGACACACCGAGACCGGGGGAGCCTCCTGCTCCTGACACACTGAGACCGGGGGAGCCTCCTGCTCCTAACACACTGAGACCGGGGGAGCCTCCTGCTCCTGACACACCATGACCGGGGGAGCCCCTTGCTCCTGACACACCGAGACCGGGGGAGCCTCCTGCTCCACACCGAGACCGGGGGAGCCCCCTGTCCCTGACACACTGAGACCGGGGGAGACCTCTGCCCCTGACACACTGAGACCGGGGGAGCCTCCTGCTCCTGACACACTGAGACCGGGGGAGCCTCCTGCTCCTAACACACTGAGACCGGGGGAGCCTCCTGCTCCTGACACACTGAGACCGGGGGAGCCTCCTGCTCCTGACACACTGAGACCGGGGGAGCCTCCTGCTCCTAACACACTGAGACCGGGGGAGCCTCCTGCTCCTGACACACCGAGAACGGGGGAGCCCCCTGCTCCTAACACACTGAGACCGGGGGAGCCTCCTGCTCCTGACACACTGAGACCGGGGGAGCCCCCTGCTCCTGACACACCGAGACCGGGGGAGCCTCCTGCTCCTGACACACTGAGACCGGGGGAGCCTCCTGCTCCTGACACACTGAGACCGGGGGAGCCTCCTGCTCCTGACACACTGAGACCGGGGGAGCCTCCTGCTCCTGACACACTGAGACCGGGGGAGCCCCCTGCTCCTGACACACTGAGACCGGGGGAGCCTCCTGCTCCTAACACACTGAGACCGGGGGAGCCTCCTGCTCCTGACACACTGAGACCGGGGGAGCCCTCTGCCCCTGACGTGCTGATCGGTGGGATGTGACCCCGCCATGATTGCAGCCGCTGTGGAGTAAAGTAAATAGATTCATATCACTAATCTGGCAGCCGTCACCTGTGGATGGAAAAATAGAAGCTCAGACTCTTCAAAAAGGGGTTCAACCTTCAAATCAGACTTTTTGTTCCCTCAACTTACAAGGCCGGCCTCTTAGGTCCCTCTGTGAAGATTTCTTTTTGAACAATAGGGACTCGTGTGAAGGTATCTCTAGATCCTACGCTGCCTTCACCCTTGTTACTCTCCTCCCTTCTTCCCTGTTGTGGAGGTCGCCTGAGCTATAGCTTGTTTGTTCAAACGTAATAAGAATATCTGTGTATATAAATATTCAAAATGTAGATGTAGTTACATAATTATCTGTCTGTTTATGTAGCCATCGCCGCATAGACCCATAATATAATTCTAAGCTGTATAAGTCATGAAGGAGTTAACCAAAGATAATGAAGCCAGAATGTGAAGCTGCAAAAGTGTTATCAGTAATGTTCACACAGAAAGAATGTACAGAAACAAACTGCGCTGTGAGAAATTAAGGAGTAAAAGTACTCCCTGTCTAGCTTCAAGGTTATTCATGCATATTATATAATTGGATCTATCTAATACAAGGGCCAGTTGGTGATGCTGGCTCAAGGAGAACATGTCTCATGTATTCATTGTCTGATACATTAATATCGGCTCTGATATATATAGCTAATACGGCACCGTCTCTGGATATCCCAAACAAAGACACCATTAGCAGTCTTCACCAAAACTCTCTACCTTGACAGTTATAAAGACAATCCTTTTCTGACCCTGAATGGTCCTTCTCCTTCCAAATTAATAATAAAGCATCTCAATGCGTTAATCACCTGGAAGCTTCTCCATAGGTGGTATTGTACCCCCTATAGACTTAGCAAAATATTCCCCCAATCTTCTCGGACAAGTACATGTTGGAGGCGAGGTGGGTTCTCTTCTCCATGTCTGGTGGTCATGCACCCGCATTCGAGACTGTTGGTGCCAGATCCATGGTCTGATTCAATCCATTCTATGTACAGATTTTCCGTGGGGTTCGGCCACAGCTCTCTTATCTCTGGCTCCAGATAAGATCCTGATGGAGGACGCTGCGATCATTTCACATGTGAGATCTGGGATTGCATCTAACTGGAAATCGGCAAAACTGTTTCAATGCAGGAAATTATATGTAGAGTCCACAAGGATTGCATTATGGAACACGACTGCAGCCGTAGAGCCGGTCTGACCACTGCAAAATGGTTTCACTACTCCAACTACACCTGTGATTATTGTATCCGGACCGGGTGCTGTATTCCATTGTGAGTTCTCTTAGAACCTACTAAATGTTTTTTCAGTTGTAAAAGAATGTAAGCAGTTATTTTGTATTCTTATCGTGATAGCTTTTCTTTGTTTTCTCTGGTCTTCCCTTTTCTGCTTCTTCTATCCTCTCTTCTCCTTCCCTTTATCTACTTTCTCTCTGTTATGGATATGGTTGTTATTAATGATATGTGAATGTACTCTTTACGTTAACGAGTCCAGACAGAATCCGCTTCTTGCTTTCGATATAGATACTATGTTGTCTTTTTATACTTTTTGAAAATCGATAAAGTTTACGTTCTATAAAAAAAAGGGGATACAGAAAGATGAACTTACAAAAATGAAGGGGTTAAAAATGCCTCAATTTGCTCACAACAAGTATCTCCACATCTCTAGGGATCCAGGTTACTGAACTATCACAGAATGAAAAGTTACCAAAGAACTTATGGATAGTTGGTGTAAAAGTGCTGATTACCCCCGATGATCCGGAGAACGCGGCTTTCCAGAGTCCTGTGTGAACGGAGCATGGTTATGTCTGGAGAAAGCTCCGGCGCTTCACAGGTCACCGATGTCTCCACAGCTTATAAGTCAGAAGAGGAGCCGCCTGCAGCGATGAACTCAGGTGGCTGCTCTCATATTGGCACCCAACTGAAGTGGTAAATTCCAGATCCTCGTAGTTATCTGATCAATTTCACAAGAAAAGTTCCAGAAATAGAGTTTTTCAATACGCCACGCCGCTGATCGATTTAAAGGACTCCTACCTGTGTGCCCATGACAGTGACGTCTCTGACTCAGAACAGAGAACTTCTGTGGCTGCGTTGTAATGTGCAGACCCGGAGGTGTGATGATCCGGTCAGTGTTCGAATAAAGAGGTGTGACTATCCGGTCAGTGTTCAGACCCGGAGGTGTGACGATCCGGTCAGTGTTCAGACCCGGAGGTGTGACGATCCGGTCAGTGTTCAGACCCGGAGGTGTGACGATCCGGTCAGTGTTCAGACTCGGAGGTGTGACGATCCGGTCAGTGTTCAGACCCGGAGGTGTGACGATCCGGTCAGTGTTCAGACCCGGAGGTGTGACAATCCAGTCAGTGTTCAGACCCGGAGATGTGACGATCCGGTCAGTGTTCAGACCCGGAGATGTGACGATCCGGTCAGGGTTCATACCCGGAGATGTGACGATCCGGTCAGTGTTCAGACCCGAAGGTATGACGATTCGATCAGGGTTCAGACCCGAAGGTGTGACGATCCTGTCAGGGTTCAGACCCGAAGATGTGACGATCCAGTCAGGGTTCAGACCCGGAGGTGTGACGATCCTGTCAGGGTTCAGACCCGGATGTGTGACGATCCGGTCAGGGTTCAGACCCGGAGGTGTGACGATCCGGTCAGGGTTCAGACACGAAGGTGTGACGATCCTGTCAGGGTTCAGACCCGAAGATGTGACGATCCAGTCAGTGCTCAGACCTGAAGGTGTGACGATCCGATCAGGGTTCAGACCCGAAGGTATGACGATCCGGTCAGGGTTCAGACCCGAAGGTGTGACGATGCGGTCAGTATTCAGACCCAAAGGTGTGACGATCCGGTCAGTGTTCATACCTGGAGGTGTGACGATCCGGTCAGTGTTCATACCTGGAGGTGTGACGATCCGGTCAGTGTTCATACCTGGAGGTGTGACGATCCGGTCAGTGTTCATACCTGGAGGTGTGACGATCCGGTCAGTGTTCATACCTGGAGGTGTGACGATCCGGTCAGTGTTCATACCTGGAGGTGTGACGATCCGGTCAGTGTTCATACCTGGAGGTGTGACGATCCAGTCAGTGTTCATACCTGGAGGTGTGACGATCCGGTCAGTGTTCATACCTGAAGTTGTGAGGATCAAACCATAGTTATGCTGCCTCCATCTTAGAAGACCCAAAGAGCATCATCAACGCTTGTATTGGACCACAATCCAGGGAAGTCATACCTCCATCAAGACTCTGTCTATGTTCACATGTTGCATTGTTTACTGTTTTTTTCTGCAGCCTATATCTGATCTATTGGCAGATAAAAAAAGCTGCAGCTAAAATGTAGCTGTTGCAATACAAGGTGTTAGGTCTTCAATGCCACATGTATGTGAAAACATAAAACAGTTTTTTGAAAAAGGACAATTTCAGCAGATTATTTAGGAAAAAAAACGTGTTTTTTTTATTAGGCTGCGCATTGTTCCTCCACATAATTGATATAATTGCAAGTAACGGAGTGAGACTGGAGTGCGGAGAAAGAAGGGAATCGCTTTACAAGAAAATGCAAATTAAAATATAAACAATTCCTACATGTGGAACATCAGCGACTGTGACGATAGCACCACATTGCAGAAATCCTCGCTGCTTCGGCTGCACATCCTGCCAAGTGCTGCAAACATTGGGAGCACCTTGTTTGCACTTATGTGTTTTCTACAGGTGAAAAAACGCTTTAAGACTTGACACGCCGCAGATTTTAAAAACGCAGCAGGTTTCCAATTCAGTCATGGATAAAAACAAGCGTCTGCAAGAAATTTCTGAAATCTTCGCTTTTGCTGATATTGTAGATGCAGCTTTCAATTTGCATAAAAAAAGCTGGATGTCGACAAGATGATGGTCCCAGGACGATAAAGGCCCGAGCCCTGCGAAAAACTATCAGAGGCCTTAACGAGATCCCAAAAATTGCAGCAAATCAATACCTTCTTCTTTTTCTACAATATATAAACCGTGAGTGCAGCTCTGGAGGATAATACAGGAGGTAACACAGGATCAGTAATGTATGTACACAGTGACTGCACCAGCAGAATAGTGAGTGCAGCTCTGGAGTATAATACAGGAGGTAACTCAGGATCAGTAATGTAATGTATGTACACAGTGACTGCACCAGCAGAATAGTGAGTGCAGCTCTGGAGTATAATACAGGAGGTAATTCAGGATCAGTAATGTAATGTATGTACACAGTGACTGCACCAGCAGAATAGTGAGTGCAGCTCTGGAGTATAATACAGGAGGTAACTCAGGATCAGTAATGTATGTACACTGGAGGTTAATATTAGAGAACACAATTTCCTAAATGTTGCACTCCTTGTGTCGTCCTCTGTGATTATCTCCTCACATGAAGAAACGCGCAGAAGTTTCCACTTATTTCATAAATTGATTTTATTGTAAAGCAAATAAAAATGTAAATGAGATACTTAAAAACATCACGGATCACAATAGAGAACACTTTCAGGTATCTACAAGTTATTGGTGTTAATCTGCACCTGGTGCTAATATCCTTAATTATCTGACAACCCCAATATAACGGACAGTCTAACTTTCCAAAAATGGTGTGCCGTTCCAAAGGGACTCAGCTGGTTTTCCTCGCAAGACAAATGCAACAGAGAACAGAATAAAGTGGAGAATCTGCATGGGTAATAGTTTCACCACTACAGCTGCAATTACTCGGCAGTTCAGCACGGAACAGGGTAAGGATCCGTCTCGTCATACAGTGTCACGACGTAAGAAAAACTGTGGGAAGATAAGGCGCAAATAGAGTCTTACCCCCGGTATGACAATGGAAGGTGAATGTTTAGCAGGAACACTCACCTGATGCGGTTGTGCCAGTCACAACCCCTTTGACAGCATGAAAGTAGCGTGGAAGGCAGCGGTCCCGCAACATGGAGAGATATCAGACAGCAGGAGAAAAGCTGGTTTAAATACCGCACCAAACCACAGGAGTCCAGATGAAGTTAGTAAATCTCTTTTCTTTATTTTCACAGGTCTACGTGTTTCAAGGACATATCCGTCCTCTTCCTCAGGACAAAATGCAGAGAATACTATCAGTATAGTATTCTCTGCATTTTGTCCTGAGGAAGAGGACGGATATGTCCTTGAAACACGTAGACCTGTGAAAATAAAGAAAAGAGTGTCACGACGTGTAAGAGCATTTGGACTGAAAGCCCACTCTGCAATGACCAAACCTCATTAGCAGAAAGAATCAAAAGGCTAGATTTACCTCTGGTGAGGAGCATGTTGTGTGGACAGAGGAGGTGTCATTTTAGTAATTAAACTTTCTTTAATGTATTTGGGTCTCATGGGAAACATTATGTTCATTAACAAACTGGGGAAAGACTAAACCCAAAGTGTGATAAGAAGTCAGTGACCGACAATGGAGGAAGGGTCATGGTTTGGGAAATATTTTCTGCAGCAGGAGTTGGACCTCTCATACAGCTACATGGTAGAGTGAATGCAAGTGTGGATCAGAACCTTCTTCACAACACGCGGATCCTTACTTGTATCCATCACTTTAACAGCCAGCAGTTTTCGTGCAGGACAATGCCCAGTTACACAGCAAAATGGAGAAAGAAGCTCCTGGAAACAATGAAAAGCCACAGCCCAGAGTCCTGAGCTAAACCCCATAGAAAACCTCTGGGAAATCATTGGTGACAAAGTTATGGCCGAGAAACCACAACAGTCAAAGAACTGTGGAAGAGACTGGAAGAAGAGTGGGCCAAAATCCCCCCAGAGCAGTGTGAGAGGCTAGTGATGTCCTGTGGAAGAGACTGGAAGAAGAGTGGGCCAAAATCCCCCCAGAGCAGTGTGAGGGACTAGTGATGTCCTGTGGAAGAGACTAGAAGAAGAGTGGGCCAAAATCCCCCCAGAGCAGTGTGAGACGCTAGTGATGTCCTGTGGAAGAGACTGGAAGAAGAGTGGGCCAAAATCCCCCAGAGCAGTGTGAGAGACTAGTGATGTCCTGTGGAAGAGACTGGAAGAAGAGTGGGCCAAAATCCCCCAGAGCAGTGTGAGACGCTAGTGATGTCCTGTGGAAGAGACTGGAAGAAGAGTGGGCCAAAATCCCCCAGAGCATTGTGAGAGACTAGTGATGTCCTGTGGAAGAGGCTGGAAGAAGAGTGGGCCAAAATCCCCCCAGAGCAGTGTGAGGGACTAGTGATGTCCTGTGGAAGAGACTGGAAGAAGAGTGGACCAAAATCCCCCCAGAGCAGTGTGAGAGGCTAGTGATGTCCTGTGGAAGAGACTGGAAGAAGAGTGGACCAAAATCACCCCAGCGCAGTGTGAGAGACTAGTGATGTCCTGTGGAAGAGACTGGAAGAAGAGTGGACCAAAATCCCCCCAGAGCAGTGTGAGAGGCTAGTGATGTCCTGTGGAAGAGACTGGAAGAAGAGTGGACCAAAATCCCCCCAGCGCAGTGTGAGAGACTAGTGATGTCCTGTGGAAGAGACTGGAAGAAGAGTGGACCAAAATCCCCCCAGAGCAGTGTGAGAGGCTAGTGATGTCCTGTGGAAGAGACTGGAAGAAGAGTGGACCAAAATCCCCCCAGAGCAGTGTGAGAGGCTAGTGATGTCCTGTGGAAGAGACTGGAAGAAGAGTGGACCAAAATCCCCCCAGAGCAGTGTGAGGGACTAGTGATGTCCTGTGGGAGAGACTGGAAGAAGAGTGGACCAAAATCCCCCCAGAGCAGTGTGAGAGGCTAGTGATGTCCTGTGGAAGAGACTGGAAGAAGAGTGGACCAAAATCCCCCCAGCGCAGTGTGAGAGACTAGTGATGTCCTGTGGAAGAGACTGGAAGAAGAGTGGGCCAAAATCCCCCCAGAGCAGTGTGAGAGACTAGCGATGTCCTGTGGAAGAGACTGGAAGAAGAGTGGACCAAAATCCCCCCAGAGCAGTGTGAGAGACTAGTGATGTCCTGTGGAAGAGACTGGAAGAAGAGTGGACCAAAATCCCCCCAGAGCAGTGTGAGAGACTAGTGATGTCCTGTGGAAGAGACTGGAAGAAGAGTGGACCAAAATCCCCCCAGAGCAGTGTGAGAGACTAGTGATGTCCTGTGGAAGAGACTGGAAGAAGAGTGGACCAAAATCCCCCCAGAGCAGTGTGAGAGACTAGTGATGTCCTGTGGAAGAGACTGGAAGAAGAGTGGGCCAAAATCCCCCCAGAGCAGTGTGAGAGACTAGTGATGTCCTGTGGAGAGACTGGAAGAAGAGTGGGCCAAAATCCCCCCAGAGCAGTGTGAGAGACTAGTGATGTCCTGTGGAGAGACTGGAAGAGGAGTGGGCCAAAATCCCCCCAGAGCAGTGTGAGAGACTAGTGATGTCCTGTGGAAGAGACTGGAAGAAGAGTGGACCAAAATCCCCCCAGAGCAGTGTGAGAGACTAGTGATGTCCTGTGGAGGAGACTGGAAGAAGAGTGGGCCAAAATCCCCCCAGAGCAGTGTGAGGGACTAGTGATGTCCTGTGGAAGAGACTGGAAGAAGAGTGGACCAAACTCCCCCCAGAGCAGTGTGAGGGACTAGTGATGTCCTGTGGAAGAGACTGGAAGAAGAGTGGACCAAAATCCCCCCAGAGCAGTGTGAGGAACAGCGATGTCCTGTGGCTGCAGATGAAGTCGTTCACAGCGACGGCCGGTGCACGTCCTACTGATTGTGACTGTTGTTACCTGAAGAACATTTACTGATCATCTCCGTCTGTGCTACACTCATTATATACAGGAATATAGTCACTGCTGCTCTCTAATTACACAGGTCTGCAAAAAAAAATTTTTCAAGAGCTGTTTTGGTTATTCCACATAATCTTTGAGTGCACTGAATCCGAAAATGACCTATTTTGTCATAGGACATCACGTTTTCTGACAATTTAAGTGTGAGGCAAATCCCGGGATATGAAGATGAATTATGACTCCAGTCATAATCCCTCATCACTCCCTGGCAGTGCCCCCTCCCTTCTTGTTCTCAGTGTTCCACTTACACCTCCATGGCCATGTCCTGTGATATGGAGATGAGGTGGTGTGGGAACAATGGACACAGGATGACTCCCTGCCGTCACCCTGTAACAAGAGTTGTATCTAGTTAGCAAGGCTATGGAAATAGCCAGACAGAACGACTCCAGTAAAAAATGGTTCATATCTCGCAAGCCATATTTCCGATAAATATGGCAACCATAAAAATGGTGTCTCCGCATGCGGACGATGCCGGCACACCCTTTTTATGGGAGCAGGACATTGGGAAATGCCCCAGGCGTGATATCAGCCAATGGGGAACTGGCAGACAGGTCATGAGTCCCCTCGTTCTGTAGCTAAATTCATAACTGTCACAATGAGAGCATTGGCGTCCGCCTACGACGCTCCCAGGCAAAGTTATGGCCCATATTCCATGTTGTGGATTGTCCATAACTCAAGCCAGGGGTGGAGCAGTGCTCCCTCTGAGGTCACTAAGGTAGGAGGGGACCTGGATTTGCCCAGGTTGATAACCCTACTTCGGCCATTTTCCAGTGTTCTTTCGCTGGGGGTCACGTGCAGGAAACATCTGTGGGAGTTCCTAGAAACCTGGTCTACAGCGCCCCCCTGTGGCCAGACGCACAAGGTAACTGATTGAATTGCATACCTGTTTGTAAAACATGCTTTATCTGTAACTGTACTCTGACATATGTATATTCTGTAGATTCCCTATTGTATATATTGTAGTTTCTAGTGTGCTTTAGGCTGATTAAATTATATAATTAATCTTGGGCTGTTCTGTTATCTCGATCTTGAATCCCACGTCTGTGTGTTCGGCTAATAGTTACCGTAAATCGGTTGGTGGCAGCGAATTGTGCCAAGGATTATTGTGGGGAGGCCAGTGAGATTCGGGGAGATTTTATATATTCCGCCCGCGGAGGTCGGGGGAATATATACCTTACTCTCACCGGGGACCCTTCAATAATCGGCATAAGTAGTATAGCGGCCTCCTTGCTTATTGTCGGGCAATTCCATAATTGGCCTGACTATAAGAGGGGCGCTAGAGAGCGCGTCACGTGCTCTGTCTGTCGGTCGGGAGGTATAAAGGAGGGGTGACCCCCACTTGTTACCCCCCGATTGTGACGTACTGGTAGCCAGCGCGGGGGATTTCTGAGTGACCCCCCCGGTGGTTTGTGACATATTGGTGGCATAGCGGTGGGATCGAGATAATAGTGTGTGTGAGTGTGAGACCCATACTCCCAGACACTAAAGACTGCCTGCAGCAGCTGTGGCTGCTGGGGTCTTCAGACCAGCTCAACACTAGAGTGTCAGAGTGCAGATACTGTAAGGTGTGTGGAGGCATCAGGTGTCAGTTCTGTGTCAGTGACCAAAAGTCTGCAAGAATGGCTGATGGCACCAGGAGCAGAGCTATGCAACTGGCCAATGCTAAGGCAGGAGCCGAAGAGAGGGAGGACGGTGCTGTGGACAGCAATGAGGAGGTTGCCCACGAGTCCTCCAGGAGCTCGACGCCAGAAAACCGTTCTGCCGAGGACATTGCGCAACCTGGCACTGCTGGACAAGATGAGGAGGAGCTCACCCAAGGTTCCTCAACGAGCCAGATGCCAGCCCTCCGCTCTGAAAGGGACAGTGAATCGCCTAGCTCTGCAGCGTGCCGCAGATCACCACGTGCCATTCCACCGAGCCTGGGAGGCTCGGATAGCCTTCTTCAAATGGCTATGGCCCTTCTCCAGGCTGGAGACCAGAAGGGCTACAAGGAACTCCTGGCAGAGCGCAGGGCAGAGCGGCAGGCAGCGCGTGACGCTGAGGCTGCGGAGCGGCACGCAGAGCGTGAGGCTGCGGAGCGAGAGCGGCAGGCAGCGCGTGAAGAGCGAGAGCGACAGGCAGACCGTGACTACCAGCTGCAGCTAGCTCAGCTCCGGCCCTCATCAGCCACACGTGACCTTCGAGACACCAAACTTCCAAAGGTCCGTGTTGAGGACTTCCCAGTGCTGGAGAAGGATGGAGACTTGGACTCTTTCTTGACTGCTTTTGAACGGACTTGCTTGCAGCACCATCTGGACAAGGACCAGTGGGCCAAATACCTGACCCCCCGTTTAAGGGGTAAGGCCCTGGATATCCTTGGGGACTTGCCTGCTGAGGCAGATCAGGGCTACGACACCATCAAGCGGGCCCTGATCCAACAGTACAACCTCACTCCAGAGTCCTACCGCAAGAAGTTCCGGAGCCTACAGAAGGGACCAAAGGACTCCTGGGCTGACCACCGGCGGGCACTTGCCCGAGCTGCCGACCACTGGACCCAAGGCCTGCAGCTTTCCACCGGACCGGAGATCCTGGACTTGTTCATCACGGAGCAACTCTTGTGGAACTGCCCTGAGGATCTCCGCCAGTTCATCCGAGACCAGAAGCCAAAGGGGTCCACGGCTACAGCTGCCCTTGCCGATGACTACACCAACAACCGGGCCCCTGAGGCCAGGAGAGCGGCCACCAGCAGCACCTGGAGAGGGGGTAAGATGAATTCTGCGACTGCCCCACCTGCCCCTAGACTGCAGGGGGTGTCCCCCTCAACTCCCCTCTCCAGGCCCGTGGCGGAACCAAGACGGTGCCACCAGTGCAACCTACCTGGACACTTCAAGGCCATGTGCCCTCAGCGTCCCAAGGCCCCGGCTCCGTCCCCGTCCCAAGGGCCGCCCAAGGTGTATTGTGTGGGTGGGGGTGGTGGTAGGTCCCTGGACAGCTTCCAACCTGTCACCGTCGGCCGGTCTGTGACCATAGGACTGCGAGACAGCGCCTCGGAGGTGACTCTGGTGCGGCCTGAGATGGTGTCCCCCCAAGACTTGATCCCTGGAAAAACCCTCGCTGTCTCCGGGATTGGAGGCACTGACCCGGCGCTGCCTGTTGCTGACATTTATGTGGACTGGGGCGCAGGGCGAGGGGTGAGGGAGGTGGGGGTAACTGATCGGATCCCCGCAAACGTGCTACTTGGGACAGATTTGGGGCAGATAACCTCCCAGTTTGGGCCCCAACCAAGGGCTGAACCTTCAGCCAGTACTGACATGCCTCCGGACAATGTTAATGTGTTATCTATGAATGATGTAAGGGAGGAGGGAGTGAACTCTGATATTTCTGCTTGCATAGACACCATAGACACACACTCAGCTGCAGCTGTGACAGGGGAGGGGGTCAGAGAAAGGTGTGACAATGCCTCTACAAGTAATCAGCCTGTGAGCTGGGATCTGTTGCCCTCTGCAGGGATAAGCAGAGAGCAGGGTGCTGCAGGGGGAGGACCAGTGTGTGGGGTGGGGGCTACCACAGCAAATGTGGGGTCCCCAGAGATTTCACAGCGGGGTTCTGTTGCTGCAGGAGGGGAACAGGCAGGTGAGATTGGGGCCGGTCCAGGAGCGGAAGTGCTCCCAGGTAAGATCTCGGTGCATGGTTCCCCCACAACCGGGGTGTCAGGAAGCCAGGTAGGTCTGCCTGAACCGGCGACTTGGTCAGGAACGGAGGAGGAGCAGGCACGACCCACGGTCGCAGCGGCTGTGGCCGCTGTCACCCGCAGTGGGAGTGCTGGAAGCCAAGGGGCCTCCCGGAGGTCCGATAGCTCTTCCCCTTCTGACCAAGTGGCAGCCGAGTCAGGTGGAGGCCAGGACACAGGTCCCGGGGTACTGACTGAAGATGTGACAGTCTCGTCGATTCTGGCCACCTCTAGTCAGGGGTTTCAGGCAGCGTTAGAAGCTGACGACAGCCTGAAAGCTCTTAAGGAGCAGGCGGCACAGCCTCCCTCGGACTCGGACCCGGAGCGAGTGGTCTGGGACCAAGGACGGCTGTACCGGGCCACGGTCCAGCAGGGTTCACCGGAGGCGTGGCCCAGGGACCGACAGTTGGTGGTACCCTATCCGTTCCGGACGGAGTTGTTGCGGATCGCACATGAGATTCCGATGGCCGGACACCTAGGGATCGCTAAGACCAAGGCCAGGTTAAACCAGCATTTCTACTGGCCAAAAATGGGGGCCGATGTGGCTGCCTACTGCCGTTCGTGTGAAACCTGTCAGAGAGTGGGGAAGGCGGGGCCACGCCCCAAAGCCCCACTAGTATCTCTGCCAATCATCGATGAGCCTTTCAGGAGGGTGGCTGTGGATCTGGTCGGCCCGCTGGCCATCCCCAGCAGCTCCGGGAAACGCTTCCTACTGACGGTAGTGGACTATGCCACCCGGTACCCAGAAGCAGTGGCCTTGTCGTCCATTCGGGCTGACAAGGTGGCCACCGCATTGCTGGAGATTTTCTCCCGAGTGGGTTTTCCCCAGGAAATGCTCACTGACCGGGGGACCCAATTCATGTCCCAGCTGATGGAGGCCCTCTGTAAGCAAGTCCAGGTGCGACATCTGGTGGCCAGCCCGTACCATCCACAGACTAATGGCCTGTGCGAGCGGTTCAATGGCACCTTAAAGCAGATGCTTAAGATGTTGGTCGACTCCCATGGGCGTGACTGGGAGCGGTATCTCCCACACCTGTTATTTGCTTACCGGGAGGTTCCACAGGCCTCAACAGGATTCTCACCGTTTGAGCTCCTGTACGGGCGACGTGTGCGGGGCCCCCTGGCTCTGGTGAAAGAGGCTTGGGAAGGGGATTTGGCCACCCCTGGAGTGTCGGTTATCGAGTATGTCATGCGCTTCCGGGACAAAATGCAGGCCTTGACGCAACTGGTACACGACAATATGGCTCAAGCCCAGGCCGATCAGAAGCGTTGGTACGACCAGAACGCTTGTGAGAGGACCTACCAAGTGGGTCAAAAGGTGTGGGTACTGGTCCCCGTACCACAGGACAAGCTTCAGGCAGCCTGGGAAGGCCCATACCTCGTGTACCAGCAGCTCAACCCTGTAACGTACCTGGTCACCCTGGACCCTGCCCGTGGAAGGCGGAAGCCCTTCCATGTGAACATGATGAAGGCACATCATGAGCGGGAGGCATGTGCGCTCCCCGTGTGCAACCTGCCCGAGGAGGGAGAAGCGGAAACCCTCTTGGATATGCTAGCCCAGGTTAGGGCAGGCGGATCCATTGAGGATGTGGAGGTTGGCCACCAGCTCTTGGAAGACCAACGGTCCCAGCTGTGGGCCACCCTCCTCCCCTTCCGGGGGTTGTTTACCAACCGGCCCGGAAGGACTGACTTGGCTGTCCATCACGTGGACACTGGGGATCATCCCCCGATCCGGCGTTCAGCATATCGGGTCTCCCTGGAGGTGCAGCAACACATGCGCCAGGAGATTGACGAGATGCTGAAGCTGGGGGTGATCCAGGCATCCAACAGCGCTTGGGCCTCGCCTGTAGTCCTCGTCCCTAAGAAGGACCGAACCACTCGGTTCTGCGTGGACTACAGGGGGCTCAATGCGGTCACGGTCGCCGATGCGTACCCAATGCCACGCATCGATGACCTGCTCGATCAGTTGGCCGGGGCTCAGTACCTGAACATCATGGATCTGAGCCGGGGATATTGGCAGATCCCCCTGACTCGCAAGGCCAGGGAACGCTCTGCCTTTATTACCCCATTTGGACTATACGAGTCCACGGTGATGCCATTCGGGATGAGGAATGCCCCTGCCACTTTCCAGCGGATGGTCAACACCCTGCTCAAGGGACTTGAAGGGTACGCGGCCGCGTACCTGGATGACATTGCCGTCTTCAGTCCCACCTGGGAGGACCACCTAGAGCATCTAGCACAGGTGCTCAGGCGGATCCACCGGGCAGGTTTGACCATCAAGCCGGGAAAGTGTCAGCTGGCCATGAGCGAGGTCCAGTACCTCGGTCACCGGGTAGGTGGGAGAACACTGAAGCCCGAGCCTGAGAAAGTGGAAGCCATCGCATCCTGGCCCACCCCCAGGACCAAGAAGCAGGTGATGTCCTTCTTGGGGACCGCTGGGTACTATAGGAGGTTTGTTCCATGCTATAGTAGCCTGGCAAAGCCCTTGACGGACCTCACCAAGAAGAAGCTGCCCTCTGCAGTCGATTGGACAATGGACTGCGAGACAGCCTTCCGGGCCCTAAAGGACGCCCTGTCCAGCCCGCCCGTGCTACAGGCAGCCGACTTCACGCGGCCGTTTGTAGTACAGACCGACGCCAGTGACTTCGGCCTCGGTGCGGTGCTCAGCCAGGTGGACTCTGCGAGCCAAGAGCACCCAGTCTTGTACCTGAGCAGGAAGCTGTTACCAAGGGAAGTTGCCTATTCCACGATGGAGAAGGAGTGCCTGGCCATAGTGTGGGCCCTGCAGCGTCTGCAACCCTATCTATACGGGCGCCACTTCATCGTGGAGACGGACCACAATCCCCTCAGCTGGTTGCACACCGTCTCTGGGACGAATGGGCGATTGTTGCGATGGAGCCTTGCGCTCCAGCAATACAACTTCACCATTCGCCACAAAAGGGGCCGTGACCACGGTAACGCAGACGGGCTGTCCCGACAAGGAGAGGTCGCGGACGGGCGCACGGGGGAACACCGGAGTGTGCTGCCCCCTAGCGCCCTCAAAAGGGGGGAGGTGTGAGGCAAATCCCGGGATATGAAGATGAATTATGACTCCAGTCATAATCCCTCATCACTCCCTGGCAGTGCCCCCTCCCTTCTTGTTCTCAGTGTTCCACTTACACCTCCATGGCCATGTCCTGTGATATGGAGATGAGGTGGTGTGGGAACAATGGACACAGGATGACTCCCTGCCGTCACCCTGTAACAAGAGTTGTATCTAGTTAGCAAGGCTATGGAAATAGCCAGACAGAACGACTCCAGTAAAAAATGGTTCATATCTCGCAAGCCATATTTCCGATAAATATGGCAACCATAAAAATGGTGTCTCCGCATGCGGACGATGCCGGCACACCCTTTTTATGGGAGCAGGACATTGGGAAATGCCCCAGGCGTGATATCAGCCAATGGGGAACTGGCAGACAGGTCATGAGTCCCCTCGTTCTGTAGCTAAATTCATAACTGTCACAATGAGAGCATTGGCGTCCGCCTACGACGCTCCCAGGCAAAGTTATGGCCCATATTCCATGTTGTGGATTGTCCATAACTCAAGCCAGGGGTGGAGCAGTGCTCCCTCTGAGGTCACTAAGGTAGGAGGGGACCTGGATTTGCCCAGGTTGATAACCCTACTTCGGCCATTTTCCAGTGTTCTTTCGCTGGGGGTCACGTGCAGGAAACATCTGTGGGAGTTCCTAGAAACCTGGTCTACAGCGCCCCCCTGTGGCCAGACGCACAAGGTAACTGATTGAATTGCATACCTGTTTGTAAAACATGCTTTATCTGTAACTGTACTCTGACATATGTATATTCTGTAGATTCCCTATTGTATATATTGTAGTTTCTAGTGTGCTTTAGGCTGATTAAATTATATAATTAATCTTGGGCTGTTCTGTTATCTCGATCTTGAATCCCACGTCTGTGTGTTCGGCTAATAGTTACCGTAAATCGGTTGGTGGCAGCGAATTGTGCCAAGGATTATTGTGGGGAGGCCAGTGAGATTCGGGGAGATTTTATATATTCCGCCCGCGGAGGTCGGGGGAATATATACCTTACTCTCACCGGGGACCCTTCAATAATCGGCATAAGTAGTATAGCGGCCTCCTTGCTTATTGTCGGGCAATTCCATAATTGGCCTGACTATAAGAGGGGCGCTAGAGAGCGCGTCACGTGCTCTGTCTGTCGGTCGGGAGGTATAAAGGAGGGGTGACCCCCACTTGTTACCCCCCGATTGTGACGTACTGGTAGCCAGCGCGGGGGATTTCTGAGTGACCCCCCCGGTGGTTTGTGACATTAAGAAACTATGTTAAATTAGACAATAGCTCAAAATAAAAAAAATAATATTGAGTCTTTTTTTTTATTACAAATGTTTCATGAAAATCACTTTTTTTTTTTTTAACTGCAATGAGCTCACTAACACACACTAAAATCAATTCTTCTTCCCTGTGAGGCTTCGCTTGGTACATTTACGCTTGGGAGTAGCATCTGTAATGTCTCTGAAGCATCCAACAGTAATCTGCCATCATTGTAACGCCCCATCTTCCCTGGTATCTTCTTGTAGTCTGCCATCATTGTAACGCCCCATCTTCCCTGGTATCTTCTTGTAGTCTGCCATCATTGTAACGCCCCATCTTCCCTGGTATCTTCTTGTAGTCTGCCATCATTGTAATGCCCCATGTTCCCTGGTGTCTTCTTGTAGTCTGCCATCATTGTAATGCCCCATCTTCCCCGGTATCTTCTTGTAGTCTGCCATCATTGTAACGCTCCATCTTCCCCGGTATCTTCTTGTAGTCTGCCATCATTGTAACGCTCCATCTTCCCCGGTATCTTCTTGTAGTCTGCCATCATTGTAATGCCCCATGTTCCCTGGTGTCTTCTTGTAGTCTGCCATCATTGTAATGCCCCATCTTCCCCGGTATCTTCTTGTAGTCTGCCATCATTGTAACGCTCCATCTTCCCCGGTATCTTCTTGTAGTCTGCCATCATTGTAACGCTCTATCTTCCCCGGTATCTTCTTGTAGTCTGCCATCATTGTAACGCCCCATCTTCCCCGGTGTCTTCTTGTAGTCTGCCATCATTGTAACGCTCCATCTTCCCTGGTAACTGTGGAGACACGGGGCTTAGTGGGTGCTCTTGTCCGCTGGCCCAGCCGCCTTTAAAAAGACAGCGTGGCCCAGGGCTCATCCCAACTGACCGCCAATCTCCTTAACCGTGGGCGGAACACTACTCAGACAACACAACACAGGGTGAGGGAATCACAATATTGAGGCTTTATTGGATCCCCAAAATATGAACGGCACATAACCAGCAAAACACAGAAATGTAACAGGCAACAGTTTCTCACCCTTCCGCTGGCTCACCAGGGATTTAGAATGTCCGTGCTTCAGAGCTTCCTGGGCTACTTACTCCAATCCAGCAGCACCCCGCTTTTGGCGGGCACCCACCGATAATGGAATAACGCCAGATTTAGGAACCTGGCTGAGTTCCGCAAAGTCTGTAGCCAGGTGACTGGATTGTGCCAACCTGGGTTTCTTCCTTAAGTAGTCTCTGGTATGATGATATAATCCTGGCAGCCAGAGTCGAAATCCCTAGCCTGTGGATAAGGTCTCCAATTGGAATCGAAGTCCTTAGATTGAAGCCATGTAGCCAAGTGATCCTGTAGTCGGAGCCAAAGTCCCTAGACCGAGTCCACAAGGCATCATGGTACTGATCCCCTAGCCAGCTCCTAAAAGCTTAGACTAGATCATGCACATCCATCAACCTCTGGTGACTTAAAGAAATCCCTTTTATAGCCATAACCTTCCCTTAGGATAAACTGTGCTCTTATCGGATTAGTTGTACAAGTTTGCTTCTCTTATTGGATGAATTTCAAGCTGCATGGATAATGTTCATTTAAATGATGTGGATAGAAAGACTGAAGGATATCTACATGTAGTCTGGAATGCACAGACTAGACAATGGCTACTAAGGTAATTTACATTAGATTAGCAACACACAACTATATTACAATGATTGCTCCGAAGGGTCTGGTCCCAAACAATAGTTTAGCAAACATGAGTTAACACACAGCAGAACAATACGTCTGGCTGAATTTTAAGAAACTTTAACCCATGCTAGGCACTGAGTGTCCATGTCGTCACAGTAGCTTCTTATAGTCTGCCATCATTGTTACGCTCCATCTTCCCCGGTATCTTCTTGTAGTCTGCCATCATTGTAACGCTCCATCTTCCCCGGTATCTTCTTTCCATCTCTTTAATGTCCTGGTGGAATCGTTCACCTTGCTCTTCACTCACAGCTCCCAAATTTTCAGGAAAGTTGTGAAGGTGGGAATGGAGGAAGAAGGGAATTTTGTTACTTACCGTAAATTCCTTTTCTTCTAGCTCTTATTGGGAGACCCAGACGATTGGGGTATAGCTACTGCCCTCCGGAGGCCACACAAAGCACTACACCAAAAGTGCAAGGCCCCTCCCCTTCTGGCTATACCCCCCCGTGGTATCACGGGTACTCCAGTTTTAGTGCCAAAGCAAGAAGGAGGAAGCCAACAACTGGTTTAAACAAATTAACTCCGATTAACATCGGAGAACTGAAAAACCGTTCAACATGAACAACATGTGTACCCGCAAACAGCAAAAACAATCCCGAAGGACAACAGGGCGGGTGCTGGGTCTCCCAATAAGAGCTAGAAGAAAAGGAATTTACGGTAAGTAACAAAATTCCCTTCTTCTTCAGCGCTCTATTGGGAGACCCAGACGATTGGGACGTCCAAAAGCTGTCCCTGGGTGGGTAACGAAATACCTCATGTTAGAGCTGCAAAACAGCCCTCCCCTACGGGGATGTCACTGCCGCCTGCAGGACTCTTCTACCTAAGCTGGCATCCGCCGAAGCATAGGTATGCACCTGATAATGTTTGGTGAAAGTGTGCAGACTCGACCAGGTAGCTGCCTGACACACCTGTTGAGCCGAAGCCTGGTGCCGTAATGCCCAGGACGCACCCACGGCTCTGGTTGAGTGGGCTTTTAGCCCTGAAGGAACCGGAAGCCCAGCAGAACGGTAGGCCTCTATAATTGGTTCTTTGATCCATCGAGCCAAGGTGGCTTTAGAAGCCTGCAACCCCTTGCGCGGACCGGCGACAAGGACAAAAAGTGCATCGGAACGGCGCATGGGCGCCGTGCGGGAAATGTAGATCCTGAGAGCTCTCACCAGATCTAGCAAACGCAAGTCCTTTTCATACCGGTGAACCGGATGAGGATAAAAGGAAGGCAAGGATATATCCTGATTAAGATGAAACGAGGATACGACCTTAGGGAGAAACTCCGGAATGGGGCGCAGCACTACTTTGTCCTGGTGGAACACCAAGAAGGGAGCCTTGGATGACAGAGCTGCCAGCTCAGACACTCGCCGAAGCGATGTGATCGCAACAAGAAACGCCACTTTCTGTGACAGGCGAGAAAAAGAAACTTCTTTGAGAGGCTCGAAAGGCGGCTTCTGGAGAGCAACTAGTACTCTGTTCAGATCCCATGGATCCAACGGCCGTTTGTACGGGGGCACAATATGACAGACCCCCTGCAGGAACGTGCGCACCTTAGGAAGACGTGCTAGACGCTTCTGAAAAAACACGGATAGTGCCGAGACTTGCCCTTTAAGGGAGCTGAGCGACAAGCCCTTTTCCAACCCTGATTGCAGGAAAGACAGAAAAGTGGGCAATGCAAATGGCCAGGGAGACACTCCCTGAGCAGAGCACCAGGTTAAGAAAATCTTCCACGTTCTGTGGTAGATCTTAGCAGAAGTTGACTTCCTAGCTTGTCTCATTGTGGCTACCACTCCCTGGGATAAGCCTGTTAACGATAGGATCCAGGACTCAATGGCCACACAGTCAGGTTCAGGGCCGCAGAATTCTGATGGAAAAACGGCCCTTGAGACAGCAGGTCTGGACGGTCTGGAAGTGACCACGGTCGGCCGACCGTGAGATGCCACAGATCCGGATACCACGATCTCCTCGGCCAGTCTGGGGCGACGAGTATGATGCGGCTGCAATCGGATCTGATCTTGCGTAATACTCTGGGCAAGAGTGCCAGAGGCGGGAATACATATGGGAGGCGGAACTGCGACCAATCTTGCACCAAGGCGTCTGCCGCCAGAGCTCTTTGATCGCGCGACCGCGCCATGAATGCCGGGACCTTGTTGTTGTGCCGAGACGCCATTAGGTCGACGTCCGGCACCCCCCAGCGGCGACAGATTTCTTGAAACACGTCCGGGTGAAGGGACCATTCCCCTGCGTCCATACCCTGGCGACTGAGGAAGTCTGCTTCCCAGTTTTCTACGCCTGGGATGTGAACTGCGGAGATGGTGGATGCTGTGTCCTCCACCCAATTCAGAATGCGCCGGACTTCCTGAAAGGCTTGCCGGCTGCGCGTCCCTCCTTGGTGGTTGATGTATGCCACCGCTGTGGAGTTGTCCGACTGGATTCGGATCTGCTTTCCTTCCAGCCACTGTTGAAAGGCTAGTAGGGCAAGATACACTGCCCTGATTTCCAGAACATTGATCTGAAGGGTGGACTCTTGCGGAGTCCACGTCCCCTGAGCCCTGTGGTGTAGAAACACTGCTCCCCACCCTGACAGACTCGCATCTGTCGTGACCACTGCCCAGGATGGGGGCAGGAAGGATCTTCCCTGAGACAATGAGGTGGGAAGGAGCCACCATTGTAGAGAGTCCTTGGCCGTCTGGGAAAGAGAGACCTTCCGGTCTAGGGAAGTTGTCTTCCCGTCCCATTGGCGGAGAATGTCCCATTGAAGTGGACGCAGATGAAACTGCGCAAAGGGAACTGCTTCCATGGCTGCCACCATCTTCCCTAGGAAGTGCATGAGGCGCCGCAAGGGGTGCGACTGGCCCTGAAGGAGAGATTGCACCCCTGTCTGTAAGGACCGCTGCTTGTTTAGCGGAAGCTTCACTCTCGCTGCTCGAGTATGGAACTCCATGCCAAGATACGTTAGTGACTGTGTCGGTGACAGATTTGACTTTGGAAAGTTGATGATCCATCCAAAAGTCTGGAGAGTCTCCAGCGTAGCATGTAGACTGAGTTGGCATGCCTCTTGAGAGGGCGCCTTGACAAGTAGATCGTCTAGGTAAGGGATCACCGAGTGTCCCTGAGAGTGCAAGACTGCTACCACCGCCGCCATGACCTTGGTGAAGACCCGGGGGGCTGTCGCCAGACCGAATGGCAGAGCTACGAACTGAAGATGGTCGTCTCCTATCACAAAACGTAGAAACCGTTGATGTTCTGTAGCAATTGGCACGTGGAGATAAGCATCTTTGATGTCTATTGAGGCAAGGAAGTCTCCTTGAGACATTGAGGCAATGACAGAACGGAGGGTTTCCATCCGGAACCGTCTGGCGTGCACATGTTTGTTGAGCAGTTTTAGGTCCAGAACAGGACGGAACGAGCCGTCCTTTTTTGGCACCACAAAGAGATTGGAGTAAAACCCTCTCCCTTGTTCCTGAGACGGTACAGGAACCACTACTCCTTCCGCTCTTAGGGAGTCCACCGCCTGCCGCAGGACATCTACACGGTCTGGATGTGGGGAGGTTCTGAAGAACCGAGCTGGAGGACGAGAACTGAACTCGATTCTGTACCCGCGAGACAAAATGTCTGTCACCCACCGGTCTTTGACCTGTGACATCCAAGTGTCGTAAAGCGGGAGAGCCTGCCCCCGACCGGAGATGCGGAGGGAGGGGACTGGAAGTCATGAGGTAGCCGCTTTGGAAGCGGTTCCTCCATTTGCTTTCTTGGGGCGAGTGAGCCCGCCAGGAATCTGAGTTTCTTTGCGTCCTCTGAGTCCCTTTGGACGAGGAGAATTGTGTTTTGCCCGAACCTCGAAAGGACTGAAACTTCTGCTGCCACTTTCTCTGCTGAGGTTTGCTTGATCTGGGCTGGGGTAAAGAGGAGTCTTTACCCTTGGACTGTTTAATGATGTCAGCCAATGGCTCGCCAAACAGTCTATCTCTAGATAAAGGCAAGCTGGTTAAACATTTTTTGGAACCAGCATCTGCTTTCCAGTCCTTTAACCACAATGCCCTGCGCAAAACTACCGAATTGGCAGACGCCATTGAGGTGCGGCTGGTAGATTCTAGGACCGCATTGATAGCGTAAGAGGCAAACGCAGACATCTGCGAGGTAAGGTGCGCCACTTGCGGCACCGCTGGATGTATGATAGCATCCACTTTTGCTAAACCAGCTGAAATAGCTTGGAGTGCCCATACGGCTGCGAATGCTGGAGCAAACGACGCGCCGATAGCTTCATAGACAGATTTTAACCAAAGGTCCATCTGTCTGTCATTGGCATCCTTAAGTGAAGCGCCATCCTCCACTGCAACTATGGATCTAGCTGCAAGCTTGGAAATCGGGGGGTCCACCTTTGGACACTGGGTCCAGCGCTTGACCACATCAGGTGGGAAAGGATAACGTGTATCCTTAGAACGTTTAGAGAAACGCTTTTCTGGATGAGCGTCGTGTTTCTGGATTGATTCTCTGAAGTCAGAGTGATCCAACAGAGCACTTAATTTACGCTTGGGATAGAGGAAACGAAACTTCTCCTGCTCTGCCGCTGCCTCTTCTGCTGAAGGGGCTGGGGGAGAAATATCTAACAGCCTATTGATGGCTGAGATAAGATCGTTTACCATGGCGTCCCCATCCGGGGTATCCAGATTGAGAGGGGTTCCAGGATTAGACTCCTGATCACTCTCTTCAGACACATCACAGGGAGACTGATTGCGCTGAGACCCTGAGCAGTGTGATGACGTTGAGGGTCTTTCCCAGCGAGCCCGCTTGGGGTGGCTGGGGCAATCATCTGAGTCATTATACTCATCCTGAGAAGCCGGGGACCCCCTTGCAGTCTGGATTAAATCCAACTGCGGAGGATTAGAGGACATAGACCTCGCCGTGTCCATAGACTGAGCCCCAGGCATGGATTGCAAAGTTTCCAGGATTTTTGCCATAGCCACAGACATATTATCCGCAAAAACTGCAAAGTCTGTCCCTGACACCGGGGCAGGACTTACAAGCGTCTCAGCCTGGGTCACTACCTCTCCGGACTCCGGCTGGCGAAGCAGCACCGGATCTGAGCATTGCACACAATGGGGGTCATTGGAGCCTGCTGGTAGAGCAGCCCCACATGCAGCACACGCAGTGCACACAGCCCTAGCCTTGGCAGCCTTGCGTCTTGTGGATGACATGTTGCTGCCTCCTCAGAGCGATCTGGGGTATTCAGCCAGGAAGCGACCTCACAGTGCAAGAAATCAATAAATATCTATGTCCAGTGACACAGTACACTAATACACAGTAAGGCACTAGAGGGGCCAGCTGAAAAGCCGCTTACCGCCCGCTTAAGAGCGGGTGTGTGGTCCCCCAAAGCCCCTCAGTCTAGGTCTCCCAGAGCCTTGCGTCCTTCCTCCAGCCAGACATGCATGTAATGGCTGCCGGCGTCCTGAGAGAGGAAGGGGGGCGGGCCCTGGGCGTTCCTGACCAAGAGCGGGAAGCCTGCTTCCCTCTGTGCCTAGTGAGAGGGCTGGAGCATGTAAATCAGGCTCCAGCCCTCGTCGCTGCCGTGAAACAGCGTCTCTCCCCTACCCTGATTGACAGGGTGGGGGCGGGAACGATCGGAGCTGCCGGCGTCCTAGGCCCAAAAGCCGGGGACTAGAGTTATAAACGCCCCCGCCGTAAAAGCGCGGTCGGCGTATCCCCGGCGCACCACAAGTCACAGCAGCGCCGCCGGTCCAGTGAGGGTCGGCGCTGCGTTCCCAGAACACAAAGTCCCCCAGATAACTGTAGGAACACCAGCTCAGTGTACGGTCCCCGGCGCACTACAACGCCCAGCCAGCCCGGAGTGCGTCTGTGCCTGCCGGGGACACAGAGTACCTGTATGATGCAGGGCCCGGTCCCTGATGGTACTCCTGCTCGGCATCCACCAGGTTCAACTGGGTCTGTGGATGGAGCCCGGCGTCAGAGCTTTGAGGCCGGCAGGATCCCACTTCCACAGAGCCCCCAAGGGGATGTGGAAGGAAAACAGCATGTGAGGCTCCAGCCCTGTACCAGCAATAGGTACCTCAACCTTACAACACCATCCAGGGGTGAGAAGGGAGCATGCTGGGGGCCCTATATGGGCCCTCTTTTCTTCCATCCGAAATAGTCAGCAGCTACTGCTGACTAAAATCTGTGGAGCTATGCATGGAATGTCTGACCTCCTTCGCACACAAAGCTAAAACTGGAGTACCCGTGATACCACGGGGGGGTATAGCCAGAAGGGGAGGGGCCTTGCACTTTTGGTGTAGTGCTTTGTGTGGCCTCCGGAGGGCAGTAGCTATACCCCAATCGTCTGGGTCTCCCAATAGAGCGCTGAAGAAATGCACTTTCAAACTCATCAGGCAACCTAAAGCTTGAAATGCTTTCAGCATTCGTCCGACGATTTGTTTGTAGTCAGGGTCTTTGTTATTGCCTAAAAATTTCTCTACGACCTCTTTAAATGCAATCCACCCTTCTTTTTGAGGATGCGTCATGGTATTGATAAACTCTTCATCAGCTATAAGCCTTCTAATGTCTGGTCCGACGAACACACCTTCCTCAATTTTGCCTCCGAGAGGCCTGGAAACTTGGCGATCAAGTATTTGAAGCATTCTCCATCTTTTGGAAGTGATTTTACGAATTGCTTCATCAATCCCAATTTGATGTGGAGAGGTGGTAGAAGAACTTTATGGGGACGAATCAAAGTTTCTCAGAGGACATTTTTTTCAGCAACTGTGAGCACCCTTGGCTGCCAATTGTTCTTAGTCCAGTGATTTTGTCGGTCTAGACTGTCCTATAGACACAAAAAACAAGGGTATTTGGTATACCCAGCGTGTTGCCCGAGCAGCAGGCACAAGACTTTCAAATCCCCGCACACTTGCCAACCGTGGTCTTCATATTTAAGTTTACGAAGAACCAATTCCAAGTTCTCGTAGGTTTCCTTGAGGTGTACGGGATGACCTACAGGGATGGAAGCATAAAAACCGCCATTGTGGAGTAAAACTGCTTTGAGACTTCTTTTTGAAGAATCTATAAAAAGACGCCTTTGCTCTGAATCATATTGGATTTTAAAGTGACCCATCAAACCTTCGACATCGATGCAATAAACCAACTTATCTTCCTGGGCAAAGTAAGGAACAAACTCGTCTTCACGATGTCTGGAGCATGAAAAAAACACTCCTGGCAACAAGAAATTCTTGCTTTTGAGCCTTGAGCTGAGTAACTCAGCGGCATCTTTGGGAAGATTTAAGTCTCTTACCAAATCATTCATCTCCTCCTGGGAAAACAATTTTGGTCTTGTATCATCTTCAAAGTCAGAACTTGAGTCATCTGGTTCAGGTATGACTCCACCTTCATCGGACAAAGTTATCTCTTCCAAGGTAGCAGGGGCCTTGGGTACTGGTATATCTGTGCCATGGGGGATGGGACAAATTGCTGAGTGAATATTGGGGTATGAAATGGAAGGCTTCCATTTTGAATTATACCCTTTCACATCGCATGAACAATAGTAACAACCGTCACTATGGTTCTTTTGCTCTTGCCATACCATAGGAATCCCATAACTGAAAGCTTTTTTTCTTACCCTTGAACCAATTTCGGAGGTTCTCAACACCCCGTTTGCACTTTATGAGGCGCCCAAGCTTTATCTTGATCTCTAAACTTTAGTCCGAAATATGCAAAGTATACTTTTTTCACAAAGTCTGTAATATTCAGCTGTTGCTTCAACACTGTATATTCACCACAAATGTAAAACTGTGAGGCGAATTAATACACTTCCGCTGAGCAATAATGCTAATTTTGGGAAACACGGTTGAATATGAAGAGCTAACACAAACTGAGAAGCCCGGGCAGGTCAGAGCCCGCTCATTCAGCTTGCAACATGTTGATGCTGGTTTCATTAGCTCACTCTGAAAGTTCTTTTCTTTGAAAGTTATATTTTTTTTGGCATTATTTATCTTCAATGCATTGATGTGAATTAATTATTAGTAATTTGGACTTTCAAAACCCTAAAAAAGGAAAAAAAAAATTATGAAAAATTTACTAAATTTGAAGATAATTTTGCATTTTGTGGCAAATCCTGACGTCTAGGATTTTTTCAATATTTTTTTCATTTTCAGCACACCAAAATACATGGAAATTAGATGAAAATAATCAAACTGCTTTTTAGTCGCAGACATGTGTTACCAGCATAATGAAGGGAATTTTGTTACCGTAAATTCCTTTTCTTCTAGCTCCAATTGGGAGACCCAGACGATTGGGTGTATAGCTACTGCCTCCGGAGGCCACACAAAGTATTACACTAAAAAGTGTAAGGCCCCTCCCCTTCTGCATATACACCCCCCGTGGGATCACGGCTGCTTCAGTTTTAGTGCAAAAGCAAGAAGGAGGAAAGCCAATAACTGGTGAAACAATTCAATCCGAAGGAACATCGGAGAACTGAAACCATTCAACATGAACAACATGTGTACCCGAACAACCAAAAATCCCGAAGGAACAGGGGCGGGTGCTGGGTCTCCCAATTGGAGCTAGAAGAAAAGGAATTTACGGTAAGTAACAAAATTCCCTTCTTCGGCGCTCCATTGGGAGACCCAGACGATTGGGACGTCCAAAAGCAGTCCCTGGGTGGGTAAATTAATACCTCAAGTTAGGGCCGTAAAACAGCCCTTCCCTACATGGAGGCAACCGCCGCCTGCAGGACTCTTCTACTTAGGCTGGCATCCGCCTAAGCGTAGGCATGCACCTGATAACGCTTGGTGAAGGTGTGCAGACTCGCCCAGGTAGCCGCCTGGCACACCTGCTGAGCCGTAGCCTGGTGCCGTAATGCCCAGGACGCACCCACGGCTCTGGTAGAATGGGCCTTCAGCCCTGATGGAACCGGAAGCCCAGCAGAACGGTAGGCTTCAAGAATTGGTTCCTTGATCCATCGAGCCAGGGTGGATTTGGAAGCCTGCGACCCTTTGCGCTGACCAGCGACAAGTACAAAGAGTGCATCCGAGCGGCGCAGGGGCGCCGTGCGGGAAATTAGATTCTGAGCGCTTTCATCAGATCCAACAAATGCAAATCCAATTCATATCGATGAACTGGATGAGGACAAAAGGAAGGTAAGGAGATATCCTGACTGCGATGAAAGGGGGGTACCATCTTAGGGAGAAACCCCGGAATCAGGCGCAGCACTACCTTGTCTTGGTGAAACACCAGGAAGGGAGCTTTGGGTGACCGCGCTGCTAGCTCGGACACTCTCTGAAGAGACGTGACCGCTACCAAAAGGCCACTTTCTGTGAAAGTCGAGAAAGTGAAAAATCCCTCAGAGGCTCAAAGGGCGGCTCCTGGAGAGCAATTAGTACCCTGTTCAGATCCCATGGGTCTAACGGCCTCTTGTACGGAGGGACAATGTGACAAACCCCCTGCAGGAACGTGCGTACCTGAGGAAGTCGTACTATGCGCTTCTGAAAGAATACAGACAGCGCTGGGACTCGTCCGTTAAGGGAGCCGAGCGACAAACCTTTTCCCAAACCAGATTGCAGGAAGGAAGGAAAAGTAGGCAATGCAAATGTCCAGGTAGACACTCCCTGAGCAGAGCACTAAGAAAAGAATATCTTCCACGTCCTGTGGTAGATCTTGGCAGACGTCGGCTTCCTAGCCCGTCTCATGGTGGCAATGACGTCTTGATATAATCCTGAAGACGCTAGGATCCAGGACTCAATGGCCACACAGTCAGGTTCAGGGCTGTAGAATTCAGATGGAAAAAACGGCCCTTGGGACAGTAAGTCTGGCCGGTCTGGTAGTGCCCACGGTTGGCCGACCGTGAGATGCCACAGATGCAGGTACCACGACCTCCTCGTCCAGTCTGGGGCGACGAGGATGGCGCGGCGGCAATCGGAGCTGATCTTGCTTAACCCTCTGGGTAACAGTGCCAGAGGGGGAAACACATAGGGTAGCTGGAACTGCGAGCAATTCTGAACTAAGGCGCCTGCCGCCAGAGCTCTTTGATCGTGAGACCGCGCCATGAAAATCGGGCCCTTGTTGTTGTGCCGAGACGCCATTAGGTCGACGTCCGGCCTCCCCCAGCGGCTACAGATTTCTTGAAACCCATCCGGGTGCAGAGACCATTCCCCTGCGTCCATGCCCTGGCGACTGAGGAAGTCTGCTTCCCAGTTTTCTACGCCTGGGATGTGAACTGCGGATATGGTGTATGCTCTGTCTTCCACCCACATCAGAATCCGCCGGACTTCCTGGAAGGCTTGCCGACTGCGTGTTCCGCCTTGGTGGTTGATGTATGCCACCGCTGCGAAGTTGTCCGACTGAATTCGGATCTGTTTGCCTTCCAGCCTCTGCTGGAAGGCTTGCAGGGCAAGATACACTGCCCAGATTTCCAGAACATTGATCTGAAGGGTGGACTCCTCTGAAGAGAGTCCTTGCCCGTCTGAGAAAGGGGTACGTTCCTGTCTAGGGACGTCGACTTCCCATCCCATTGGCGAAGAATGTCCTATAGAAGTGGACGCAGATGAAACTGCGCGAAAGGGACTGCCTCTGCATGAGACGTCTTAAGGGGTGTGACTGGCCTTGAAGGAGAGACTGCACCCCCGTCTGTAGTGGACGCTGTATGTCCAGCGGGAGCTGCACTATCGCTGAGAGTGTGTGAAGCTCCATGCCAAGATATGTCAGTGATTGGGTCGGTGTCAGATTTAACTTTGAAAAGTTTATGATCCACCCGAAACTCTGGAGAGTCTCCAGCGCCACGTTCAGGCTGTGTTGGCATGCCTCTTGAGAGGGTGCCTTGCCAAGTAGATCATCCAAGTAAGGGATCACAGAGTGACCCTGAGAGTGCAGGACTGCTCCCACTGCCGCCATGAACTTGGTGAAAAGCCGTGGGGCTGTCGCCAGACCGAAGGGCAGGGCTACGCACTGAAGATGCTCGTCTTCAATAACGAATCGTAGCCAACACCGGTGCTCTGGAGCAATCGGCACGTGGAGATAAGCATCCTGATGTCTATTGACGCTAGGAAATCTCCTTGAGACATTGAGGCAATGACGGAGCGGAGGGATTCCATCCGGAACCGCCTGGTTTTCACGTGCTTGTTGAGCAGGTTTAGGTCCAAAACGGAACGGAAAGAGCCGTCGTTTTTTGGTACCACAACCAGATTGGAGTAAAAACCGTATCTTGTTCCTGAGGAGGAACAGGGATTACCACTCCTTCTGCCTGCAGAAGAGCATCGGCTCGGTCGGGAGGTGAGGAAGTTCTGAAGATCTAGTCGGAGGACGAGAACAGAACTCTATCCTGTACACGTGAGACAAAATGTCTCTCACCCACCGGTCTTTGACCTGTGGAAGCTAAATGTCGCCAAAGCGGGAGAGTCTGCCACCGACCGCGGATGCGGAGAGAGAGGGCTGAACGTCATGAGGAAACCGCCTTGGTAGCGGTTCCTCCGGCTGCCTTCCTTGGGCGTGATTGAGCCCGCCAGGAATCTGCGCCTCTCTGAGCCTTTTGAGTCTTTTTGGACGAGGACAATTGGGACCTGCCCGAGCCTGGGAAGGACCGAAACCTCAACTGTCCCTTCCTCTGTTGGGTGTTGTTTGATCTGGGCTGGTGTAAGGAAGAGTCCATACCCTTGGACTGTTTAATGATTTCATCCAATCGCTCACCAAACAGTCTGTCACCAGATAATGGCAAACTGGTTAAGCACTTTTTTGGAAGCAGAATCTGCTTTCCATTCCCTCAACCACAAGGCTCTGCGTAAAAACCACGGAGTTGGCGGACGCCACTGACGTACGCTCGTAGAGTGCAGGACAGCATTAATAGCGTAAGTCGCAATGCAGACATTGCGAGGTTAAGGACGCCATCTGCGGCACAGATGTACATGTGACAGTGTCCACGTGCGCGAGACCAGCTGAAATAGCTTGGAATGCCCATACGGCTGCGAATGCCGGAGCAACCGACACGCCGATAGCTTCATAGACAGAATTCAACCAGAGGATCATCTGTCTGTCAATGGCATCTTTAAGTGAAGTCCCATCTTCCACTGCAATTATGGATCTAGCCGCAAGCCTGGAGATTGGGGGATCCACCTTTGGACACTGCGTCCAGCGCTTGACCACGTCCGGGGGAAAAAGGATAACGTGTATCCTTAATACGATTGGAGAAGGCTTATCTGGATAAGTGTGGTGTTTCCGGATTGCTTGTCTGAAGTCAGAGTGGCCAGAAAAGTACTCAATATACGCTTGAGATACTGAAAAGGGATTTCTCCTGCTGTGAAGCTGACTCCTCCACTGGGGGAGCTGAGGGAGAAATATCCAACATTCCATTGATGGACGCTAGAAGATCATTCACTATGGCGTCACCATCCGGTGTATCCGGATTGAGAGCGGTCTCAGGATCAGAGTCCTGATCAGCTACGTCTGCCTCATCATACAGAGAGTCCTGCTGGGACCCCAACCAGTGATGAAGCCGAGTGCCGCTCCCAGCGAGCTCGCTTAGGCTGTCTGGGACTGTCGTCCGTGTCAGAGCCTGCGCCCTGGGATGCATGGGACCCCCCCGGAGCACTGATTTGTCCCAAATGAGGGTGGCCAGGGAGCATTGTATCAACATTGCCCATGGTCCGTCTGGACTGCAAAGTCTCTAAGATGTTAGTCACAGTCACAGACAATCTATCAGCCGAAACTGCAACTCCGTCCCTGTCCCTGGACAGGGTTCACAGGTGGTTCCTTTGGCCACCTCTAGCAGAGACCCCGGCTGACCAAGTGCTACAGGGGAGCATTGCACACAATGGGGACAGTGGAACCTGCCGTGTGGAACAGTATCACGTGCAGTACAAGCAGCATAGAAAGCCTGTGCCTTGGCACCCTTGCTTTTTTGCTGCTGTTGTCTAGCCATCTAGAAGTAGATAGCCAAGAATAGCGACCGTACAGTGCAATGTATATCATACAAGCAGAAAGTACAAATGAACACTTCAGCACATGCAGTACAAGCAGCATAGAAAACCTGTGCCTTAGCACCCTTGCTTTTTTGCTGCTGTTGTCCAGCCATCTAGGAGTATATAGCCAAGAATAGCGACCGTACAGTGCAGTGTATAGCATACAAGCATAAAGTACAAATGAACACTTCAGCACATGCAATACAAGCAGCCTAGAAAGCCTGTGCCTTAGCACCCTTGCTTTTTGCTGCTGTAGTCTAGCCATCTAGGCATAAAATACAAATGGCATTTAGTGGGGTCAGCACTTCAGGTGCTGCTTACCGCCCGCACAACAGCGGGTGTGTGGTCGCCCGAATCCTGTGACTGGTTGCCCAGAGCTTGTCTCCCTTCTCCAGCCCAGACTGCGTGCAGGAATGGCTGCCGGCGTCTTGTGAAGAGGGGCGGGCCGTGGGCGTGCCCCAGACAAGAGCGGGAAACTGGCGTCCCACTGTGTCCAGTGAAGGGGGCTGGAGAATGCAAAGCAGACTCCAGCTCTCGGCGCTGACTTTCTGTACAGCGTCCCGCCCCTCCCCTGACTGGCAGGGCTGGGGGCGGGCACGAAGCGAAAACTAGGCCGCAAAGCCGGGGACTCGAGTAATAAGCGCGGCCGTCCTATGTGCACGGCCAGCGCGGAAGTCCCCGGCGCACCACAAGTCCCAGCCGCGCCACAGTGTAAAACACCCCGCAGCGGCCGGCGCGGCAGTTTCTAACACATAAATTCACTCAGCTAAGCTGCAGTGAATAATAGCACAAGCGCTCCGCGCTGTTGTCCCCGGCGCACTAGCACTCCCAGCAATGCTGGTGTGTGTGTGCGCGATGTGTACGGGGACACAGAGTACCTTAATGTAGCAGGGCCCTGTCCCTGACGATACTCAGCTCCATATCCAGCAGGTTCTCCGGGTCTGTGGATGGAGCCCGGTCTCAGTGCCTGGAGACCGGTAAGATCCCACTTCACCCAGAGCCCCGAGGGGGTATGGGGAAGGAAAACAGCATGTGGGCTCCAGCCTCCGTACCCGCAATGGGTACCTCAACCTTAAACACCGCCGACAAAAGTGGGGTGAGAAGGGAGCATGCTGGGGGCCCCATATGGGCCCACTTTTCTTCCAACCGACATAGTCAGCAGCTGCTGCTGACTAAAAACAGTGGAGCTATGCGTGGATGTCTGACCTCCTTTGCACAAAGCATGAAAACTGAAGCAGCCGTGATCCCACGGGGGGTGTATATGCAGAAGGGGAGGGGCCTTACACTTTTTAGTGTAATACTTTGTGTGGCCTCCGGAGGCAGTAGCTATACACCCAATCGTCTGGGTCTCCCAATGGAGCACCGAAGAAAAAGGGTTTATAGTGATAAACTTTGGATGTAAAACCCTGCTCTAGTGGCATGGTGCACCCCTTACATAAAACCGGAGCATGGTCATCAATAGAGATTACATTATTTCTGAAAAGAGCAACAAGTGATTATACATTGTGCTCTAATTTTCATCTCCAGTGTACACCGGGCCTGCACCAGCAGAATAGTGAGTGCAGCTCTGGAGTATAATACAGGAGGGAACTCAGGATCAGTAATGTATGTACACAGTGACTGCACCAGCAGAATAGTGAGTGCAGCTCTGGAGTATAATTCAGGAGGTAACTCAGGATCAGTAATGTATGTACACAGTGACTGCACCAGCAGAATAGTGAGTGCAGCTCTGGAGTATAATACAGGAGGGAACTCAGGATCAGTAATGTAATGTATAAACAGTGACTGCACCAGCAGAATAGTGAGTGCAGCTCTGGAGTATAATACAGGAGGGAACTCAGGATCAGTAATGTAATGTATGTACACAGTGACTGCACCAGCAGAATAGTGAGTGCAGCTCTGGAGTATAATTCAGGAGGTAACTCAGGATCAGTAATGTAATGTATGTACACAGTGACTGCACCAGCAGAATAGTGAGTGCAGCTCTGGGGGATATAATTAAATAAGTTTTCTTTCCTAGCCCTTTTGTGGACATTTTGACTTTTGTTTCCCACATCCGTAGGGTGATCTTGAATATCCCATTTTGCTACCCAGACTGAGCATGGCACCTCTGTGCCCATGAGTCTGGCGCTGCGGCCGATGCAGACTTCGGTCACCGGGTCACAGATGTGGGCGTTCGGCCGGATGTTGAGCGTTACCCTCCCGGCCCATGCCCCACGTTCATGTGCTCAGGGGTCACGTAATAAATCATCAGGAGGCAGCGATTAGCCGAATTCATCTTGATATTTTCTCTTTTTTAATAGATTGCATATACAGATGTTTCATCCACACGTCACACTCTTTGAGAGTAGAGATTCATGTCCGATTATAACATGCGTCAGAAGATAGCGGCCGGCCGTCTCAGCGCTCATCACCGCTGCTGCGTATCTGAAATCGTACATCTTAGAGGTTTAAAAAATAAAATTGGAACCAAAAAAAAAAAAAAAAAAATAGGACTGAGGGCATCGCCGAATGCAGCAGCAATGAATTACTGACCCCGTAATTACATAACCGGATTCAAGTTACATCCAGGGAGCGACTCCAGGAGCCACCGAAAACAGACCCCCTCCCAGTCCGCCCTTCAATGCACAAACCGAACACATCAGTCGCTGGATTTTTTTGTATTTTCTTTCCTTTTTACACCGAGTGGGAAGGTCACGTATAAAAAGTGCTGTTCATTTCATCATTAATCGTGTAGTGCTACAAGTCCTCGACATTGGACATCGGGGCCGGGGGGCTCTGATCAGGGAAGAAGCCCAAATGTGGCGACAACTCAGCGGTCTCCTATGTGTACAATAAAAGAATGAAAATTCATCAGAGGCAACGATTGTTCTAGGCAAAAGACTAAAACCGGCGAAGTAAAAATCGGCCCTCGTGAGTCAAGGAAAGCTTCGTGAATAGTCCCGCGAGTCCAACAATTTGTGGCATTTTATACCTCACCCTAAAAGGGAAGGGGGGGTGATAGAAAAGAAAAAAAAAAAAAAAGAAAAAAGCTGCTGTGATGACATCTCCCTCCAAGACGGCAGATCTCCAAGAAAAAAAAAAAGGGGGGGGAAAGGAAAAAAAAAAAAAAAAAAAAAAAATGTGAATATGAAGGAAACCCCCGTGTTTGCTGTCCCAGGGCCGAGTCGCATGATCCGCTCTGACTCTCCAGAATCCTATGTCACAGTTCAGACCGAGCGCTTCTGGATCCACTATCGGGAGGAACACAAGCTTTTCTCACTACAATCAGTCACACGTTAGCAGGAAAGGAAGCGGCGGCTCAATTCATGCCGGGGGCCGGGCCCCCAAAATTGAATGAACTTGGCACAACCGGAGCGTTGAACTTGTATCCTCCGTGTTTCTCGATCATTTTGGATTCTGCAGAGAAAAAAAAAAAAAAAAACTTCAGCGAACAAGGAAAATCAACAGAAAAAGTAAAAATCACTATAAAACTACAGAACGGGGACAACACAAGCATCTATGGGGAAGAAATAGGGAAGCCACTGTGTAGGAAATATTCCTGCAGTGTAAATCATGGAGGAT
Organism: Anomaloglossus baeobatrachus; assembly: GCF_048569485.1. Classification (NCBI taxonomy): domain Eukaryota; kingdom Metazoa; phylum Chordata; class Amphibia; order Anura; family Aromobatidae; genus Anomaloglossus; species Anomaloglossus baeobatrachus. The sequence goes on along the minus strand of NC_134362.1, from coordinate 8,523,453 downwards.
TTTTAGTCTGTATGGCTGAATTTTTAGTTACTGTATTTTTCAGATTGTAAGACGCACTTTTCCTCCCAAAAATTTGGGAAGAAAAAGAGGGGTACATCTTATAATCTGAATGTAGCTTACTGGGAGATGGAGAATGGGGGGGGGGGATGTGCTGGGGCGGGGCTGCGCTGGCTGCGGTGCGGGCTGCGCTGGCTGCGGTGCGGGCTGCGCTGTGGGTGTCCCAGATGCTCTGTTGGTGGAGCGGGCTTCAAATAATGGCACCCAGAGGCGGCATGGGCACAAATTGAGCTCTCTGCTCTGTATCTCATGTACGCACGCGCTGCCTCCGGCCAATTGATTTCCTAGCAGCGGACTTAAGGAAAATGGCGCCCAGAGGAGACACGTGCGCAGATGACATTTCTGCTTGTTATTGAGCCGAGAGCTCAATCTGCGCACGCGCCAACTCCAGACGACATTTCTTTAAAGTCCGCACCGCCAACAGAGCATCTGGGACACGCACCCCACTGCAGTGCCTTCAGCACCGCCCCCTGCGACCCCATCTCCAGTAAGACACCAGAGTATAAAACGGGACCACCCCCCCATCTTTGCCTTTATCTCTAAAATTTGGGGTGCATCTTATAATCCAGTGTGTCTTCTAAAATAAAAAAATACGGTATTTCATGCATTGTTTTTTATTCTTCTAAAAATCCAGACCCTGCAGACGCCCCTGATTTTCCTCTGAGATCCCCCGTACATGGTGCCCGTCGGAGCTCGTACCGTGAGCCGCCCGCCTCTGATCTGCCAGCGTTGCGATGTCCTGTAGCTGCTTTCCTTGTTCTTCATTTAGTCCTTGGGTGAGCGTCTGATACCAGGCCGGGTCCTGACCCTGCAACTCTGCAACCGGGAACATTCACATGGTGATTACTCACAGACAACGATGCATCCACACAAGGTACAGACGCCCGTCCGAGCCCATGAAGCGCGGGGGGCCGGGGGTCTGTAGCGCCACTTACTCTGGAATATAGCTTTAAATATTTGATATTCATCTATGGGGTTATCTTCATCATCGATTAGAGTAGCATAACCCTCCAGTGCAGTCTCCTCTGCGTCGTCCTCCTCCCAATCTTCATCGTCCCCGTCTTCTCCCGCCTGCTTGGCCAACATCTCCAGGTATTCCTGACCGTCCTCATCTATGTCGTCTTCATCACTGCCAAGTTCTGAAATCGGAAAAGTCGTTATAACCCGGGCACAAGGCAGCGACCCTCCCTATGGGGCAGCGCGCACCATCCAAAAGCCGGACCACCGCTCCACATACAGCAAAACAGTATCCTAAACTTTCCCGAGACCTCTGTTAACCCTTAGGCTATGTGCCCACGGGACCTTGTTTGTGCGGATTTTGCCACGGAAAACCTGCGGATTTTTCTGGATTTTCCAGATAAATCGGCAGGTTTTAGCATGTACAGTCACTCCCCATGTTATCCTATGGGACATGGGGAGTGCTGTGTCCACGCTGCGGAACGTGCGGCTGCCGAACATGCTGCGGATGTCCGCATCCGCACGTATAATTGCATGTCAATTATTCATGCGGAATTACCTGAGGATGTCCCGGCCCTCTGCTATGGAGATAGAGGCCAGGACGTCCGCAGGTAAGCCGCATGAATGTCCGCTTGTTTCCCGCAGCTATTCCGCTGTAATCTCGCAGCTAAAAATAGCTGCGGACGCCGGCGAGCAGCTACGGGAAACATGCGCTCATATCTGCGGATACATCCGCAGGTACGAGCGTCCGTGGGCACATAGCCTTAGAGGGGTCCTCAGATACAGATTATTCTGCACAAAGGGTGAAGCTGCTGAACACGCAAAAATCGTCTAGCAACACGTAGCATCATCAGCACCTCCACTAACTGCTCCAGAGCGCAGGCCGCCACCAACTGCTCCAGAGCGCAGGCCGCCACCAACTGCTCCAGAGCGCAGGCCGCCACCAACTGCTCCAGAGCGCAGGCCGCCACCAACTGCTCCAGAGCGCAGGCCGCCACCAACTGCTCCAGAGCGCAGGCCGCCACCAACTGCTCCAGAGCGCAGGCCGCCACCAACTGCTCCAGAGCGCAGGCCGCCACCAACTGCTCCAGAGCGCAGGCCGCCACCAACTGCTCCAGAGCGCAGGCCGCCACCAACTGCTCCAGAGCGCAGGCCGCCACCAACTGCTCCAGAGCGCAGGCCGCCACCAACTGCTCCAGAGCGCAGGCCGCCACCAACTGCTCCAGAGCGCAGGCCGCCACCAACTGCTCCAGAGCGCAGGCCGCCACCAACTGCTCCAGAGCGCAGGCCGCCACCAACTGCTCCAGAGCGCAGGCCGCCACCAACTGCTCCAGAGCGCAGGCCGCCACCAACTGCTCCAGAGCGCAGGCCGCCACCAACTGCTCCAGAGCGCAGGCCGCCACCAACTGCTCCAGAGCGCAGGCCGCCACCAACTGCTCCAGAGCGCAGGCCGCCACCAACTGCTCCAGAGCGCAGGCCGCCACCAACTGCTCCAGAGCGCAGGCCGCCACCAACTGCTCCAGAGCGCAGGCCGCCACCAACTGCTCCAGAGCGCAGGCCGCCACCAACTGCTCCAGAGCGCAGGCCGCCACCAACTGCTCCAGAGCGCAGGCCGCCACCAACTGCTCCAGAGCGCAGGCCGCCACCAACTGCTCCAGAGCGCAGGCCGCCACCAACTGCTCCAGAGCGCAGGCCGCCACCAACTGCTCCAGAGCGCAGGCCGCCACCAACTGCTCCAGAGCGCAGGCCGCCACCAACTGCTCCAGAGCGCAGGCCGCCACCAACTGCTCCAGAGCGCAGGCCGCCACCAACTGCTCCAGAGCGCAGGCCGCCACCAACTGCTCCAGAGCGCAGGCCGCCACCAACTGCTCCAGAGCGCAGGCCGCCACCAACTGCTCCAGAGCGCAGGCCGCCACCAACTGCTCCAGAGCGCAGGCCGCCACCAACTGCTCCAGAGCGCAGGCCGCCACCAACTGCTCCAGAGCGCAGGCCGCCACCAACTGCTCCAGAGCGCAGGCCGCCACCAACTGCTCCAGAGCGCAGGCCTCCACCAACTGCTCCAGAGCGCAGGCCTCCACCAACTGCTCCAGAGCGCAGGCCTCCACCAACTGCTCCAGAGCGCAGGCCTCCACCAACTGCTCCAGAGCGCAGGCCTCCACCAACTGCTCCAGAGCGCAGGCCTCCACCAACTGCTCCAGAGCGCAGGCCTCCACCAACTGCTCCAGAGCGCAGGCCTCCACCAATTCCACTCTGGCACCCAAACACAGTGCTTGGCAATGCACGACTGTCGGGGAATCTGGTGCCAATAAATGGCTGTAACATTTGGCTGACTCTGAGCAGCTCGTAGGCAGAGGTCCTGAGAGGGGCGGCCTCGTCTATCCACAACCACTAAGTGGTTAAATGTGAAATATAACCCCTCCATTCACAAAAGGGACCTGTACAAGAAACCTCATCTGCGCCAGGCCTTGGCTGTTCTCACCAGCCTCGTCTTCCTCTTCGCCATCCTCGTCATCGTCACTGTCGTTCTCTTGCTCTGCATGGCAGGCGTAAGCTCTCTTCAGACCGTTAAATAAGAGAATAAAAGCGGGCAGAATTTGTGTGGAGACCTCGGCCAATATCTGGGGCCTCTGTTCAAGTTCTATAAGAGCGCAGAGTCCCAGGACGCAGATCTTCCGATCGTGTAGCCTGCGGAGGAAACAGCTTGCATTAGCCCCTATGTGACACGCAGCGTGACGGCTGCACGGTGCGAAGCTCGGGACGTGAAGGACCCTGTGGGGACCGCACTCACCCTAGGAAGCAGTCCACATCGTTCAGCCACTGCTTGATGAAGTGGTTGGTGACGGGCTCCACCGTGTTGGGGAAGCGCAGGTTCTCCAGGGTGTTCAGCAGGAGGGGGGGGCTGTAGTACAAAGCAGCGATGGCCACCTGGAGGCACATTGTTCTCAGCTCGCTCGTCTTCACTTCTCGGGTTAGCCTCTCCAGAGCAGCTTCAACGAATAGCGGGATGCACTGCAACAAGAAAAACAGAAGCAAGTCAAGACCACGGCCTCCGGCTTCACACGGGGGGACGACCTCCCAAAAAAGAGGGTCTTCGAGACGAGGCCAGAATGAACGAGACATGGAGGACCTGGAAACCCATCACAGCAGCCAGATGGTAAATCCGCACCCACCTGGTCGATGCCGCGTCCTTTACACTGCAAGACGACCACTTCTAGTAGTTTGGCTGCGTGACATTCTGCGTCTTCTCCGGCCACACCGGTCAGCACCTGCAGGGAGAACATCTGTTACACCGGCTTCAGACGGCCATACCGGGCCCGTCACGTGCAGAGGCTGCGAACTGCAGACATGACTGATCCGTGTGGGTAGCCGCTCTGCAGATGGAAGCCGGCATTAAGCTGCCCACCTCGACACAGAACAGCGGATGCTACCAGTGACCGCTGCACACAGTCGTCCATGTGCACTGAGCGGTGACCGCCGGTGCAGACAGTCGTCCATGTGCACTGGATGGTGACCGGTGCAGACAGTCATCCATGTGCACTGGATGGAATGGCTCCTTACCTTCTTACACATACTGTAGATCATCTCCAGGTACTTGGTGTCGGACAGGAGGGTGTCGGTGTCCACGGTCACGTAATTGTGCAGCAGAGGCATCATATCTGGGCAGATTCAGGACACACAAGTCAACAGTGCTCATTGCCTATGGATTTATTTTAGCCCCCATTAACCCCGGATCTACAGCTTCCCTGTTCATGGCCCCACTAATGACCTGAGTGTGACCCGTATATACCTGGTGTGAGGGGTGGTGGTGGGGGGTGTAACCGGCACTATTTTGGGGTCTGTAGGACTTTGGATCTTGTTATTCCATATCTTGAATGAAAGTGACCATGGCTCCCGGGAGGGTGGACTGTTCCCGTCAGTGCTCTTCCATTAGGCAGGGTTCAGTAGATGAGACAATATGGCAGGACTGGGGCCAGTAAACGCACGGCTGCTATGATAACCCATTGTCACCCGTCATTGCCACAACTGCGGTGTATAGGGGGGTAAACTGTGGGGATCGGCCTCATCTCCGCCGGCCTCACCTGTGAAGTAATCAAATCCGTCCTGCTGGAAAACCTCGAACACCAGCGGTAAGAGCTGCCACATCTGGGCCGACACCTGCTGACAGGTGAGACTGTGCGCCAGGGAGAAGATCTCTTCATAAAACTCTGCAGACACAAGGACGGAGAGTCAGTGTCACCTCCCGATCAGCCCCCGGAGCGGTGCAGCGCAGAGCTCCGGCCGAGGCTCACCTAGAACGTGCTGCTGCAGAACCGTGCCGATGACCTGGAGGCAGATTCCTTCCAGCTGCTGCGTGATCTGTGGGAGGAAAGACAGGACCCGGTCAGTGGCCACAGAACCCACCCATCTCCACAGTCTGACAACTGGTGCCCACCTCTTTGTGGTCCTCCACCACGCTGAGCAGGGTGTCGATGGTGTTCAGGATGCCCATGGCGGTGACGGCTTTGTCATCGCTGCCCTCCTCGTCGGGACCCGTCTGAATAACTTGGTTGAAAGTCATTGCCTGGAGAAGAAAAGTTCATGGCCCGGAATAAGACTTGATTAAGGCCTTTGTTCCCTGCTCTCCCCCCCGCCCGCCGTGTCTGAGAGTTCGGAGGCTGGCCAGCGGTGGGAGCGTCCGGGGGACGTCACTGGACCAGTACTATGATCTCAGGATTCTCTCGGGCCGCAGGGTTTGTGTGAGTGAAGCAGCCGACCAGCAAGACGCCAGCCAGCAGCTTTACTAGCCACAGACTGACACTGTGCACACGGGCCTGCAGCCGCCAGCAGATATCATGTATGGTACCCGCCATCCCTAGCGCCCCGGTCAGACTACGCCGCCGCTCACTCACCAGGTGCTGCGTCATCTCCACGGCTATGGGCGTCACCTCCTCGCTGTACTCGCAGATCATCTTCTGTATCACATTGGTTAGATCGTCGTTCTCTGTCTCCCGGATGATGTGCAGCAAGGCCTGCATGACCGGCCTGATGAAGGGCGCGATGTACTCCTTGGCTGGAAAGTAGCAGATTATTACAAGCGCTGCATAAAGTGACCGACCGCTGAGTGATTGACGAGGAAGGGGGATATCTGTAACCTTCCCACTAATCTGTCTGCATGCAGCCACCACTGGGGGGCGCCCACCGGTCTACAAGCCCCTCTTCACATGCAGACGCACCTTTCTCCTGATTGCTGATGAGGACCTGGAGGGCGATGGCGGCTTCAACCTTCACTGGCATCTCCCGGTCATCGATGAGGCAGCGTCTGGTCAGCTCCAGAGCCGTCTGCAGGTTTTGGTCATTCTTGAACTTTACTTCGCAGAAATAGTGGAGCACCCAGCAGGCCTGCAGAGATAGGGGACACGTCAGGGGGTCCCCCAGACTGGTATGTGGAGGAGTGTGGGAGAAGTCGGAGGCTGGCCAGCGGTGGAGCGTCCTGCAGACGTCGTTGACCAGTACTATGATCTCACCATTATCTTGGCCATTAGGTTTTGTGTGAGCAGAGCAGTCCCCCAGCAAAACGCAGGCGGACGGCTTTACTAGACACAGACTGACGCTGTGCACACAGCCCTGCAGCCGCCATGGATATCTGCACGGGCACAGGTGACTTGCCCTCGCACGCAAGCAGCCCAGCACTGGCAGAGGCGACTTACCCTCGCACGCATGTAGCCCAGCACTGGCAGAGGCGACTTACCCTCGCACGCATGTAGCCCAGCACTGGCAGAGGCGACTTACCCTCGCACGCATGTAGCCCAGCACTGGCAGAGGCGACTTACCCTCGCACGCATGTAGCCCAGCACTGGCAGAGGCGACTTACCCTCGCACGCATGTAGCCCAGCACTGGCAGAGGCGAATTACCCTCGCAAGCATGTAGCCCAGCACTGGCAGAGGCGAATTACCCTCGCACGCATGCAGCCCAGCACTGGCAGAGGCGACTTACCCTCGCACGCATGCAGCCCAGCACTGGCAGAGGCGACTTACCCTCGCACGCATGCAGCCCCAGCACTGGCAGAGGTGAATTACCCTCGCACGCATGTAGCCCAGCACTGGCAGAGGCGACTTACCCTCGCACGCAGGTAGCCCAGCACTGGCAGAGGCTAATTACCCTCGCACGCATGTAGCCCAGCACTGGCAGAGGTGACTTACCCTCGCACGCATGTAGCCCAGCTCGCTGCTGAACAGGGGGAACACGTGATTCTGCAGCATGAACTCCATCTGGTCCTTGTAGATCTTTTTCTGTAAGAAGACAAAAAGGTGAAAATGTGACGACGCCATATTGTACCCGTCACACGACTATGACCGCTGCAGGCTTTATATCAGCACAGTATGGATGAACTGTGGCGTAATACAAGCGGAGCTCTGCTGGAGGAGTTACACGGTCATAACCTTGCGGATTGTTTCCATCACACAGCAGAATAGTGAGTGCAGCTCTGGAGTAACAGACAGACCCAGTACAGGTCATCAGGGAGGGAGAACATGAGGTATAGCAGCTGACAGTGTGCCTGCGCAGAGATCTGGGGATCTACAATTTAAAAGCAATGTGGATCCCAGGGGGCCCCTCACAGCAGATGACAGTGCGCCTGCGCAGAGATCTGGGGATCTACAATGTAAAAGCAATGTGGATCCCAGGGGGCCCCTCACAGCAGATGACAGTGCGCCTGTGCAGAGATCTGGGGATCTACAATGTAAAAGCAATGTGGATCCCAGGGGGCCCCTCACAGCAGATGACAGTGCACCTGCGCAAAGATCTGGGGATCTACAGACAATGTAACAAAGCAAAGTAGATCCCAGGGGACCCCTCACAGCAGATGACAGTGCGCCTGCGCAGAGATCTGGGGATCTACAGACAATGTAACAAAGCAAAGTAGATCCCAGGGGACCCCACACAGCAGATGACAGTGCACCTTCGCAAAGATCTGGGGATCTACAATGTAACAAAGCAATGTGGATCCCAGGGAACCCCTCCAGATGATTCCTCACAGCTGCAGCAATTCCTCAGCATTCAGTAAAGGATAAGTCCGGGTAATGGAGCCCACGGACTGCCAGCGCCGAGAGCGGAAAATGCAGACGAGTGAAAGACCAAATGGATCCGCAGGTCCCGGAACCAACTCCATCACTACAGAGCGGCTGAAGGGTTTCACCGCCGGTACCCCACACCGGACACGTCGTCCGTCTCCTTCCCACGCACCTTCAGCAGGATTTCCGCCAATGAACCGATCATATGGAGGGCGCCATCCTTCTTCCGGGGATCTGCTGTTGGCTCGGTTAAAATCTGATAACAGAAGCCCATCGTTTTCTGTAAAACCTGCAGCAAAAGAAAAAAAAAAAAAAAAAAAAAAAAAATCAGGAAAAAGGAGATCCGAGGTCAATCTGTAACACATGACACACGGGAGAGGAAATGTGGAGCTCCGACCTCAAATCATCTCACCCGGGGATTATACAACAAAGCTTCATCCTCGTACAATGTCTACAACCTCCTAATGACGGAGCGGCCGGCGGAGACGACGGAGCGGCCGGCGGAGACGACGGAGCGGCCGGCGGAGACGACGGAGCGGCCGGCGGAGACGACGGAGCGGCCGGCGGAGACGACGGAGCGGCCGGCGGAGACGACGGAGCGGCCGGCGGAGACGACGGAGCGGCCGGCGGAGACGACGGAGCGGCCGGCGGAGACGACGGAGCGGCCGGCGGAGACGACGGAGCGGCCGGCGGAGACGACGGAGCGGCCGGCGGAGACGACGGAGCGGCCGGCGGAGACGACGGAGCGGCCGGCGGAGACGACGGAGCGGCCGGCGGAGACGACGGAGCGGCCGGCGGAGACGACGGAGCGGCCGGCGGAGACGACGGAGCGGCCGGCGGAGACGACTCCTCTACTGAGAGGACGACGGAGAGCGGAGTCCTCGACTATAAGGACCGGTAATGAGCATGAAGGGACAGACGCCCCCTGGCCGTACCTCTTTTCTTTTACTGCAGGATGTGAAGAGCAGTGTCTGGGCCGCGGTCGTGGGGGAGATGAAATCCTCAAACACATCTAAGAGAGAAGAGAAGAGATGAGACAATCCTTGCGCTGTGAGACGAGGGGAGCCCCGCACTTGTGTCTGCTCACGAGTCGCTGTGTCTAACTGATCGCAGCCGTATCTCACCAAATTTCATGCGGATATATTCATAGGGGTCTTCCTGCCAGAGCTCCTCGTCTGAGTCCGTGTAACACATCAAAGGGAAGATGACATCCTGGATGATTCCCTGCGGACAGAAGGGAGACGCTGAACATCAGATCCGTCAACAGCAGGAGACAACCCAAGGGCTGCCGGGGAGCAACACTCACCTGGATGTGCGGCTTTAGGTTCCTCCACGTCACCGCATGGGACACCCCCTGGTTTAGATAGTTGAGCGTTTGCTGCAGAACTCGTGGAGCCAGGTATTGCTTCTCCTTATAGTGATAGAGAACCTTCAGCAGAACCTAAACCGAAAAGAACGGAATTTTGTTTACTTACCGTAAATTCCTTTTCTTCTAGCTCTAATTGGGAGACCCAGACAATTGGGTGTATAGGCTATGCCTCCGGAGGCCGCACAAAGTACTACACTCAAAAGTGTTAAGCCCCTCCCCTTCTGCCTATACACCCCCCGTGCTCCCACGGGCTCCTCAGTTTTGGTGCAAAAGCAAGAAGGAGGAAAAGATTATAAACTGGTGTAAAGTAGATTCAATCCGAAGGAATATCGGAGAACTGAAACCAAACAACATGAACAACATGTGTACACAAAAAAACAGGGGCGGGCGCTGGGTCTCCCAATTAGAGCTAGAAGAAAAGGAATTTACGGTAAGTAAACAAAATTCCCTTCTTCTTTGTCGCTCTATTGGGAGACCCAGACAATTGGGATGTCCAAAAGCAATCCCTGGGTGGGTAAAATAATACCTCGTAAGAGAGCCGTAAAACGGCCTCTTCCTACAGGTGGGCAACCGCCGCCTGAAGGACTCGTCTACCTAGGCTGGCATCCGCCGAAGCATAGGTATGCACCTGATAGTGTTTCGTGAAAGTGTGCAGGCTCGACCAGGTAGCCGCCTGACACACCTGCTGACCCGTAGCCTGGTGCCTCAAAGCCCAGGACGCGCCCCCGGCTCTGGTAGAATGGGCCTAGAGCCCTGAGGGAACCGGCAGCCCGGTAAGCTTCGAGAATTGGTTCCTTGATCCACCGGGCCAGGGTTGATTTGGAAGCCTGTGACCCTTTACGCTGGCCAGCGACAAGGACAAAGAGTGCATCCGAGCGGCGCAGGGGCGCCGTACGAGAAATGTAGAGTCTGAGTGCTCTCACCAGATCTAACCAGTGCAAATCCTTTTCACATTGGTGAACTGGATGATGACAAAAAGAGGGTAAGGAGATATCCTGATTGAGATGAAAGGGGGGTACCACCCTTGGGAGAAATTCCAGAACCGGACGCAGAACCACCTTGTCCTGGTGAACACCAGGAAAGGGGCTTTGCACGACAACATTGCTAGCTCAGACACTCTCCGAAGTGAAGTGACTGCTACTAGGAAAATCACTTTCTGCGAAAGGCGTGAGAAAGAAATATCCCTTATTGGATCGAATGGTGGTTTGTGAAGAACCATCAGCACCCCGTTCAGATCCCAGGGTTCTAACGGCCGCTTGTAAGGATGAACGATGTGACAACCCCCTGCAGGAACGTGCATACCTGTGGAAGTCTGGCTAGGCGCTACTGGAAAAAACACAGAGAGCGCTGAGACTTGTCCCTTAAGGGAGCCGAGCGACAAACCCTTTTCCAGTCCAGATTGAAGGAAGGACAGAAAAATGGGCAAGGCAAAAGGCCAGGGAGAAAAACCCAGAGCAGAGCACCACGACAGGAAATTTTTCCACGTCCTGTGGTAGATCTTGGCGGACGTTGGTTTCCTAGCCTGTCTCATAGTGGCAATGACCTCTTGAGATAATCCTGAAGACGCTAGATCTAGGACTCAATGGCCACAGTGTCAGGTTGAGGGCCGCAGAATTCAAATGGAAAAACGGCCCTTGAGACAGCAAGTCTGGACGGACTGGTAGTGCCCACGTTTGGCCTACCGTGAGATGCCACAGATCCGGGTACCACGACCTCCTCGGCCAGTCTGGAGTGACGAGGATGGCGCGGCGGCAGTCGGCCCTGATCGTGCGTAACACTCTGGGCAACAGTGCCAGCGGAGGAAACACATAAGGGAGTTGAAACTGCGACCAATTCCGAACTAAGGCGTCTGCCGCCATAGCTCTGTGATCGTGAGAGCGTGCCATGAATGCCATGACCTTGTTGTTGTGCCGGGACGCCATTAGGTCGACGTCCGGCCTCCCTCAGCGGCAACAGATCTCCTGAAACACGCCCGGGTGAAGAGACCATTCCCCTGAGTCCATGCCCTGGCGACTGAGAAAGTCTGCTTCCCAGTTTTCGACGCCCGGGATGTGAACTGCGGAGATGGTGGAGGCCGTGGCTTCCACCCACATCAAAATCCGCCGGACTTCCTGGAAGGCTTGCCGACTGCGTGTTCCGCCTTGGTGGTTGATGTAAGCCACCACTGTGGAGTTGTCCGACTGAATTCGGATCTGCTTGCCTTCCAGCCACTGCTGGAACACTTTTTAGGGCAAGATACACTGCCCTGATCTTCAGAACATTGATCTGAAGCGAGGACTCTTGCTGAGTCCACGTACCCTGAGCCCTGTGGTGGAGAAAGACTGCTCCCCACCCTGACAGACTCGCGTCCGTCGTGACCACCTCCCAGGATGGGGGTAGGAAGGATTTCCCATGCGATAATGAAGTGGGAAGAAAGCCACCCCCTAAGGGAAGCTTTGGTTGCCTGAGAGAGGGAGACGTTCCTGTCGAGGGACGTCGGTTTCCTGTCCTATTTGCGTAGGATGTCCCAATGAAGAGGACGCAGGTGAAACTGCGCGAAAGGAACTGCCTCCATTGCTGCCACCATCTTCCCCAGGAAGTGCATGAGGCCCTTCAAGGGGTGTGTTTGACCTTGAAGGAGAGATTGCACCCCTTTCTGTAGTGAACGCTTGTTGATCAGCGGAAGCTTCACTATCGCCGATAGGGTATGAAACTCCATGCCAAGATATGTCAGCGATTGGGCTGGTGTCAGATTTGACCTTGGAAAATTGATGATCCACCCGAAACTCTGGAGAGCCCCCAGAGAAGCGTCGGGGCTGTGTTGGCATGCCTCTTGAGAGGGTGCCTTGATCAGCAGATCGTCCAAGTAAGGGATCACCGAGTGACCCTGAGAGTGGAGGACCGCAACTACTGTAGCCCTGACCTTGGTGAAAACCCGTGGGGCTGTAGCCAGGCCGAACTGCAGTGCCACGAACTGCAGGTGTTCGTCTCCTATGGTGAAGCGCAAGAAGCGTTGGTGCTCTGGAGCCACCGGTACGTGGAGAAAAGCATCTTTGATATCGATCGATGCAAGGAAATCTTCTGGGGACATTGAGTCGATGACGGAGCGGAGGGTTTCCATCCGGAACCGTCTGGTCTATACGTGTTTGTTGAGCAGTTACGGGTCCAGGACAGGACGGAAAGACCCGTCCTTCTTTGTAACCACAAACAGGTTGGAGAAAAACCCGTGACCCTGTTGCTGAAGAGGAACAGGGACCACCACTCCTTCTGCCCTCAGGGTGCCCAGCGCCTGCAGAAGAGCCTCGGCTCGCTCGGGAGGCGGGGATAACCTGAAGAATCGAGTCGGGGGACGAGAGGCGAACTCTAACTTGTAACCGTGAGACAGAATGTCTCTCGCCCAACGGTCTTTTACCCTTGGCAGCCAGGAGTCGCAAAGGCGGGAAAGCCTGCCACCAACCGAGGATGCGGATTGAGGAGACCGAAAGCCATCAAGAAGCCGCTTTGGTAGCGGCACCTCCGGTGGTCTTTTTGACTTAGACCGCCATGAATCGGAGAGCCCTTGATCTATTCAGAGGCCTTTTGGACGAGGAGAATTGGGACCTGCCCGCGCCCCGAAAGAACCGAAGCCTCGACTGCCCCATCCTCTGTTGGGGTATGTTCGGTTTGGGCTGGGGTAAAGATGTATCCTTTCCCTTGTATTGTTTGATGATTTCATCCAAACGTTCGCCAAACAGTCGGTCGCCAGAAATTGGCAAACTGGTTAAACGCTTTTTTGGAAGCAGAATCTGCCTTCCAGTTCCGTAGCCACAAGGCCCTGCAGAGTACCACCGAATTGGCGGAAGCAACCGCCATACGGCTCGCAGAGTCCAGGACAGCATTAATAGCGTAAGACGCAAATGCCGACGTCTGTGTGGCTGCGTCAATTTGCGCTTGACCTGCTGAGATAGCTTGTAGCACCCATACGGCTGCAAATGCTGGTGTAAAAGAAGCGCTGATAGCTTCATAGATGGATTTCAACCAGAGCTCCATCTGCCTGTGAGTGGCATCTTTGATTGATAGACGCTATAAGATCGTTCACTATGGCGTCCCCGTCAGGCGTATCAAGATTGAGAGCGGCCTCAGGATCAGAATCCTGATCAGCTGTCTCCGCTTCATCATCCAGGGATTCCCCCCGCTGAGACCCTGACCAATATGAAGATGTCGAGGGAATTTCCCAGCGAGCTCGCTTAGACGGTCAGGGGCTGGGGTCTGTATCAGAGACCTCACTCTGGGATCTATGAGACACCCCGGGGAGACCTCTGGTCCAACTGAGGTGGGCCAGGGAGCAATGATTCAACAGTGCCCCTGTGCTGAGATACCGGTCTGGATTGCTCAGTGGATCCTGCCGGCAGAGGGGTCGTACATGCGGCGCAGGCAGCATAGTAAGCCTGTGGTTTGGCGCTCCTGCCTTTTATGGGCGCCATGCTGTTGACTTCCCTGAGCAACACAATATATATACAGAATCAACTGTGCACCATACAGTGTAAAGCATATCTTATAAACATATGATTTAAAATTACACTCCTGCACAAATGTGGCTAGCACCACAGATGCTGCATACCCCCCGCATAAAGCGGTTGTGAGGCCACCAGGGTCCCTGCCTGGGTCTGTCAGAATTTGTCCCCCTCTGCAGCGTTCAAGGAGCTGACAGGAATGGCTGCCGGCTTCTGAGGAGAGGACAGTGAGGGGGGTGGAGTATGCAAAGCATGCTCCAGCCCTCAGTGCTGCTCATCCTGTGCAGCGTCCCGCCCTTCCCCTGCTTGTCAGGGCTGTGGGCGGGAGGAAGAAAGACTAGGCCGCAAAAGCCGGGGACTCGAGTAATAAACGCGGCCGCCGTAAAAGCGCGGCCGCGCGGAAGTCCCCGGCGCACTACAAGTCCCAGCCGCGCCTCAGTGTCAAAACATGGTGGCGGCGGTCAGCGCGGTAGTCTCCCTACATAAACACACTCAGCGATGCTGAGTGTGTAATGGCACGGCTGCCGGCGTCCTGAGAGAGGAGGAAGCCGTGGGCGTGACCCTTAGAAAGTGCGGGAACTGGTGCCTCACAGTGCAGTGAGGGGAGTGGAGTATGCAAAGCATGCTCCAGCCCTCACTGCTGCACGTCTGTACAGCGTCCCGCCCTTCCCCTGCCTGTCAGGGCTGTGGGCGGGAGGAGGAAACACTAGGCCGTACAAGCCGGGGACTCAAGTAATGAGCGCGGCTGCCATAAAAGCGCGGCCGCGCGGAAGTCCCCGGCGCACTACAAGTCCCAGCCGCGCCTCAGTGTTAAAAACATGGCGGCGGCGGTAGTACGGTAGTCCCCCTACATAAACACACTCAGCGACGCTGAGTGTGTAATGGCACATTAACCCGGTCAGCGCCGCGGTCCCCGGTGCACTAGCACACCCAGCAATGCTGGAGTGTTGCTGTGCGCGGTCCCCACAGGGACACAGAGTACCTTCAAGTAGCAGGGCCATGTCCCTGAACGATACCCGGCTCCTATCCAGCAGAGTCTTAGGAGCTGTGGATGGAGCACGGTCTCAGTGCCTGGAGACCGGTAAGATCCCACTTCACCCAGAGCCCTGAGGGGGATGGGGAAGGAAAACAGCATGTGGGCTCCAGCCTCCGTACCCGCAATGGATACCTCAACCTTAACAACACCGCCGACAAGAGTGGGGTGAGAAGGGAGCATGCTGGGGGCCCTATATGGGCCCACTTTTCTTCCATCCGACATGGTCAGCAGCTGCTGCTGACCCATCTATGGAGCTATGCGTGCGTGTCTGACCTCCTTCGCACAAAGCAAAAAACTGAGGAGCCCGTGGGAGCACGGGGGGTGTATAGGCAGAAGGGGAGGGGCTTAACACTTTTAAGTGTAATACTTTGTGCGGCCTCCGGAGGCATAGCCTATACACCCAATTGTCTGGGTCTCCCAATAGAGCGACAAAGAAATTACATGAGCTGCCACCCAAAAATCTGCGCGGCGCCGCAGCCGCGAGCCACTGATTTACAAGACGCGTTCAGGCCCTCACTGGCAGCACAGACCCTTACTGTGCACAGAGCCCCGCAGCTATAAGATATGGCTTTACCACCCTCAAAGTAACGCTGACTATTTTGGAAATCTATGTGGCCCCTCGAGATCAAACACTCGGACACAAACTAGTCACTGCACAAACCTGCTGGACGCCGGCAGCAAAGGCCTTCAGAAACACTTCAGCAAATTCGTTGTACTCCTTGGAGACGTTGCCCGGACTCCCGTACCTGGAACATGAGGACAGTGACTGCATCTGTTCACATTTATATGCACACCCCTCGCCTCCTCGCCCCTCGCCTCCTCGCCCCTCGCCCCGGGCGGCAGCTCACCTCTCAAACAGCCTGGCCAGAATGTGCAGCGCCCACTTCTTACACTTCCACCAAGGCAGCTCAGGCCGGTCATCCTCATCAACCTGAAGGGTCTCCTGTATGAAAAGAGAAGAACAAGATGGAGGAGAGCAAGACACCACCGAGCCGGAGGAGAGCTGGCCACCACCGAGCCGGAGGACACGTGACCGCCCGATCCCGGGATACTCACTGCAGGCACATCCCGATCCACAACAGTCTTCAGTATCTCTATCCACTCAGTCAGATTTGGCTGATTGATCAGCTCCAGGGGCAATGTGTACTGCAACAGAAGAGGACGGCGTCAGGAGGGCTCATCCACTACACTGCACAGCCGCAACCGACAAGAGCGGCGCTTACTCACCTGCACCAGGGCATAGAATATCTTAAAGATCTGTTTCTGGATCAGGACTGACTGCTCCGAGGGGTCAGGAAGCAGACGGATGAAACGCTCCTTCAGCATCGGCAGGAAGTGTTGCATAGCGGCGATCAGCGGGCTCCTCTCCTCCGGCTTCTTATATCTGCGGGAGGCACAGAGCAGAGGAATAACGTATAGGGGCAGCGAGACCGCCGCTATCTGCAAGTGGATAAGCAAGGGAGGGCGCCGGGCTGAGCAAGGGAGGGTGCACGGAAAGCGAGGGAGGGCGCCGGGCTGAGCAAGGGAGGGCGCCAGGAGAGCGAGGACAGACGCCGGGAGAGCGAGGGAGGGCGCCGGGCTGAGCAAGGGAGGGTGCACGGAAAGTGAGGGAGGGCGCCAGGAGAGAGAGGACTGATGCTGGGAAAGCAAGGGAGGGCGCCTGGAAAACGACGGAGGGCGCCGGGCTGAGCAAGGGAGGGTGCCGGGAAAGCGAGGGAGGGCGCCGGGCTGAGCAAGGGAGGGTGCACGGAAAGCGAGGGAGGGCGCCGGGCCGAGCGAGGACAGATGCGGGGAGAGCGAGGGCGAGGACAGACGCCCGGAAAGCGAAGGAGGGCGCCGGGCCGAACAAGGACAGATGCCGGGAGAGCGAGGACGGATGCTGGGCCATTAAGGGAGGGGAGGGCGCAGCGGGGCCGAATGAAGAGGAGACTGGGCAGAGCAAGGAGAACAAACATCATTTTAATCTTACAAGATGGAAAAACGGTATTATTCTAAACCGTATTTTAACAAACTAATGTACTCCAGAGGTGGAAACACAGTTCTGCTGGTAATGAGTGCTGCTCTAGAGACTAAAACTATTTAACAGTGTGAAGGTGGTCTGAGCTGTAGTATGTTTGTTTAAACGTAATAAGAATATCTGTATGTAAATAATCAAAATGTAGATGTAGTTGCATAATCTGTCTATATAGCAATTGCACAGATCTATAAACGTTGTATAGCCATGAAGGAGTTAACCAACGATAATGAAGCCAGAATGTGAAGCTGCAAAAGTGTTATCAGTAATGTTCACACAGAAGGAATGTACAGGAGGCAGGCAATATGCTGTGAGAAATTGGGGAGTGAAGCACTCCCTGTTTAGCTTCAAGGTTATTCATGCTTACTGTATAATTGGATTTATCGAATACACGAGTCAATTGATGACGCTGGCTGAACGAGAGCATGTTTGTGTGTTCATTGTCTGATACATTGATATATCGGCACTGATATACTGCTAATACGGCACTGTCTCTGGATATCCCTGTATGAAGACTCCATTAGCAGCCTTTACCCAAATTCCTCCCTTGACAGTTGGCGCCCAACGTGGGGCTCCTTTCACGGATGCATTACCGACCTGGAAATACCAATGCTTTGGACGTCGCGGACTGAGATCTCCCTCTCCTCCAAGTAGACTGATCATCTCTATCCCGGTAAGTGTTACATACTGTGTATTCACTACCGTTGTGGTTGGTTTGGAGAGGAGGGAGTGACGGTCTGTGTGTCCTTATCGGTGTTAAAAAGGTACCCGATTGTGACTCAGGGGTAGTGCCCACTGGGGCTCAGAGCACGATCCCAGCCCTGAGGTGTGGATCGATCGAGAGTGTCACACGGGATCCAGAGGACGGTTGTTAGGGCAGGAAAGACTGTGGTGGCCGGATATAGCTTGTTAGACTGACCCGGTCTGTAATTAAAGACGCGGGGGGGGGGGGGGGGTAGATAGTGAGCTAGGATGTTTAAATATTGGTGCAGCTGATCAAGTCCGGAGGGAATACATTTTGTACGCCTCCTCCGTGACACGGGATACCCTTACTACTATATAGCTGAGGAGTTGCCAGCTAGTATAGAGGTGTAGCCTTAAGTTCCGGCCGGGCTGCAACACACACCGCATAGTCATAAATTAGTGTAATCCAGACACCACCAAGATAGCAAAAATGTTTAGAACGGAGAAGACAAGGTTAAGAAACCTGAGGATTCACAGAATGGATTTAGTAAACATTCCTTAGGGAGAGGCACGTGCTGGAGACATTTCAGCTGTGCATCATGCCCCAGAGATTTTCAGAGTATTATTTGTTGATTGATGCTGAATTGTTTAACAGAATAACGCAGATATTGCTATCAGAAAGATATATTGAGGTCAAAGAAGAGGATGAGCGAGGAGATGTTGTGTTTTACTATATGTTACCCAAGTCTGAGGAAGGATCTGAGGGTCCTTCGACAGGTTGTTTTGTTGCTGCCGCACAACCTGAACCCCATTCTATTCCCCGTTTCAGAGCTGCTCATAAATGCTGAGATCCCACCTACTAGCCGAAATTCCTTAACTCTTCCTGTACTGCCCAC
Organism: Anomaloglossus baeobatrachus; assembly: GCF_048569485.1. Taxonomy (NCBI): domain Eukaryota; kingdom Metazoa; phylum Chordata; class Amphibia; order Anura; family Aromobatidae; genus Anomaloglossus; species Anomaloglossus baeobatrachus. The sequence goes on along the minus strand of NC_134362.1, from coordinate 8,504,918 downwards.
ACCGGCATTAGTCCCCTCTGTACCAGCATCCACCTCACAGTTAGTAGAGCTATCCCCCACAACCCCCATATTGACGCTGCCCACTCCTGCCCCTGTCTATCCAGGAGTACCAATTGAGAAACCGTCCCTATACAACCCAGCCAGCTGCACACGTTACCAGTGTGGCTACCACAGCACAGACTGGAGAGATGGTTGTAAGAATTGTACAGCTCACCGCCCACACCTAAATTACGGCCATAAGCCTGTTCCAATCCTCCCTGTTTTAACTCCCAGAGGAGGTTACTATGTGCCTCCCCTATATCAGAGAACAACCAAGCAGACTCAGGAGCGGTTATCCGCACCCATACCCCTGGCCCCTCCTGTACCTGCAATGCCCGTCTGCAATGCCCGTCTCCCCTCACCGGCCAGTCTGGCGTCACGCTCCAATAAGCCTTACCCCAAACCTGACCTGAGGAACATCCCTCATTCAAATATGTCCCCTTCAACCCCACCCAGTCAGCGGCATTAATCCCCTGCCTGCCAGATCCCGAAATTAACCCTATGCGATTTTATAGGCAGATGCTACAGGTCCATCAGTTATATTCAGCTGCTCAGAAGGACCTGGTTTATCTCACCAAGATAAAAGCAGGAGACAGTTTTTGGCTCTTAATGGAGCCCCATCTCACAATGCCCCCAGGCACTGATGATACCACTTTCCAAAGTGGACAACAGTATTGTGCCGCTTTAAAAAGAAGGACTCAAGATCAATTGGTGTATACATATGCGCCGGTGCAGCCCCTGCCACAGCCCATGCCCCAACAGGGTTCAAACCCCGTATACGTAGATCCCAATCAACAAAACCAGCAGAGCCAGCAACGGAATTTTTGGCGTTGTGGTCAGCCCGGGCATTTCCGGAGAGGATGCCGTGTCCCACCATTCCAATCTCCTGTCCAAGGCCCCAAAACTAAAGCCAATCGTCCATAAATTTATACTGTAATGGTCAGATTAAATAAAAAGTATTGCAGGGGCCTCTTTCAAATTTATAGTTGACACTGTTGTAACCAATTCCATTAATAAAGTGTCTGATATAACTCCCGACCATATTTTGCTATTTTTGCCCCAGTGGGAGTTGCTGGTTAATCTGTTAAATAAATTAAAGGCTGCCATAAATCATGATTGAGAAGGAGGTATTACTCTCACCCTGACTAAATTATATTTCCCGGAAGGGTGTGAGGAGACTTGCCCCCTATGGGCACTCCCTACTGTGATGCTCTCTATGCCATGTGCTAATAAATCTGATGTGGACTATTATAGTCAAAAGGGCCTAATGTTGTGGGTAAACTCCCTGTAGATCCAGTAATGATCTACCTGAAGCCAGGTGTGCCTTTTACCAGAGTATCACAGTATCCCTTTAAATCATCCCCAGGAGATCTCCCAGGATACTGCCCACAGTCCAGGCTGCACCCACGAGTCTGCCCCAATTTTCCCTAATGACACAAAGGGGAGCCCCGGACTGCTAGCCCTCTTGCTGCAATGATCCCGATCCCAAGCCACCCGTTCTAATGATGCCTTTCAGGAAAAATAATTGTAGTAAAAGTTATTTACTATGATTGTAATGAAAGTTCTGCCCATGGCCCCTCCTGTATCTATCTTTTCTATCAGCCATTCTAACATCGCGCACCTTGAAGGAGAGGTGGGGGGCCATAAACCCGCAGGGATGTGTGGGAGCGTGTACAGTGAGCTGCTGCTTATTACAAGTTGTAGAAAGAAGAAAAAAAAAACTGACGAAGTAGAGAAAGGAAAAAAAAATGGCTTCTGCAGAGATTTGCAGGACTATATGTGATTTATATACTAACAACTGCTTTTTCCGGCTGGTGGAGTGGATTTTGTTTAATCCATAAGAGTTCAAAATTTCACAGGAGATTATCAATAGTATTCTGCTGATATCTAAATAATTAAATTAATTTTGCAGGGAAAATTATATTTCTTAAAATGTACAAATTAGGTTTTTTGTTTTTATGGTTATGTTTTTGTTTTGTATTTTTGCAGATAAACTGCCAATATTAAATTAGTTTCCTTTCTTTTGTAGATACAGAATATCTATGAACCGTGTTGTAAGGTTTCAAAATTCCTCAGTAAAGTATAGGTTATATTTATCGGTTGTTTAATTATATTGTCTGCTGTTATAAACCTATAAATTTTGCCAAAGTAATATATAAAGAAGGGAATTTTGTTTACTTACCGTAAATTCCTTTTCTTCTAGCTCTAATTGGGAGACCCAGACAATTGGGTGTATAGGCTATGCCTCCGGAGGCCGCACAAAGTACTACACTCAAAAGTGTTAAGCCCCTCCCCTTCTGCCTATACACCTCCCGTGCTCCCACGGGCTCCTCAGTTTTGGTGCAAAAGCAAGAAGGAGGAAAAAAAATTATAAACTGGTTTAAAGTAACTTCAATCCGAAGGAATATCGGAGAACTGAAACCATTCAACATGAACAACATGTGTACACAAAAAAACAGGGGCGGGTGCTGGGTCTCCCAATTAGAGCTAGAAGAAAAGGAATTTACGGTAAGTAAACAAAATTCCCTTCTTCTTTGTCGCTCTATTGGGAGACCCAGACAATTGGGACGTCCAAAAGCAGTCCCTGGGTGGGTAAAATGAAGGGAATTTTGTTACTTACCGTAAATTCCTTTTCTTCTAGCTCTTATTGGGAGACCCAGACGATTGGGGTATAGCTACTGCCTCCGGAGGCCACACAAAGCACTACACCAAAAAGTGCAAGGCCCCTCCCCTTCTGGCTATACACCCCCGTGGTATCACGGGTTCTCCAGTTTTAGTGCCAAAGCAAGAAGGAGGAAAGCCAATAACTGGTTTAAACAAATTAACTCCGAGTAACATCGGAGAACTGAAAAACCGTTCAACATGAACAACATGTGTACCCGCAAACAACCAAAACATCCCGAAGGACAACAGGGCGGGTGCTGGGTCTCCCAATAAGAGCTAGAAGAAAAGGAATTTACTGTAAGTAACAAAATTCCCTTCTTCTTCAGCGCTCTATTGGGAGACCCAGACGATTGGGACGTCCAAAAGCTGTCCCTGGGTGGGTAAAGAAATACCTCATGTTAGGGCTGCAAAACAGCCCTCCCCTACGGGGGTGTCACTGCCGCCTGCAGGACTCTTCTACCTAAGCTGGCATCCGCCGAAGCATAGGTATGCACCTGATAATGCTTGGAGAAAGTGTGCAGACTGGACCAGGTAGCTGCCTGGTACACTTGTTGAGCCGAAGCCTGGTGTCGTAATGCCCAGGACGCACCCACGGCTCTGGTTGAGTGGGCTTTTAGCCCTGAAGGAACCGGAAGCCCCGCAGAACGGTAGGCCTCTAGAATTGGTTCTTTGATCCATCGAGCCAGGGTGGCTTTAGAAGCCTGCAACCCCTTGCGCGGACCAGCGACAAGGACAAAAAGTGCATCGGAACGGCGCATGGGCGCCGTGCGGGAAATGTAGAGTCTGAGTGCTCTCACCAGATCTAACAAACGTAAGTCCTTTTCATACCGGTGAACCGGATGAGGACAAAAGGAAGGCAAGGATATATCCTGATTAAGATGAAATGAGGATACGACCTTAGGGAGAAACTCCGGAATGGGGCGCAGCACTACCTTGTCCTGGTGGAACACCAGGAAGGGAGCCTTGGATGACAGAGCTGCCAGCTCAGACACTCGCCGAAGCGATGTGATCGCAACGAGAAACGCCACCTTCTGTGACAGGCGAGAAAGGAAACTTCCTTCAGAGGCTCGAAAGGCGGCTTCTGGAGAGCAACTAATACCCTGTTGAGATCCCATGGATCTAACGGCCGCTTGTACGGGGGTACGATATGACAGACCCCCTGTAGGAACGTGCGCACCTTAGAAAGACGTGCTAGACGCTTCTGAAAAAACACGGATAGTGCCGAGACTTCCCCCTTAAGGAAGCCGAGCGACAAGCCCTTTTCTAACCCCGATTGCAGGAAGGAAAGAAAAGTAGGCAATGCAAATGGCCAGGGAGACACTCCCTGAGCCGAGCACCAGGTTAAGAAAATCTTCCACGTTCTGTGGTAGATCTTAGCAGAGGTGGACTTCCTAGCCTGTTTCATGGTGGCAACGACCCCTTGGGATAATCCTGAAGACGCTAGGATCCAGGACTCAATGGCCACACAGTCAGGTTCAGGGCCGCAGAATTCCGATGGAAAAACGGCCCTTGGGACAGTAAGTCTGGCCAGCCTGGTAGTGACCACGGTCGGCCGACCGTGAGATGCCACAGATCCGGGTACCACGATCTCCTCGGCCAGTCTGGGGCGACGAGTATGACGCGGCTGCAATCGGATCTGATTTTTTGCGCAGTACTCTGGGCAAGAGTGCCAGAGGTGGAAACACATATGTGAGCCGGAACTGCGACCAATCTTGCACTAAGGCGTCTGCCGCCAGAGCTCTGTGATCGCGCGATCGTGCCATAAATGCCGGGACCTTGTAGTTGTGCCGAGACGCCATTAAGTCGACGTCCGGCACCCCCCAGCGGCGACAGATTTCCTGAAACACGTCCGGGTGAAGGGACCATTCCCCTGCGTCCATACCCTGGCGACTGAGGAAGTCTGCTTCCCAGTTTTCTACGCCCGGGATGTGAACTGCGGATATGGTGGATGCTGTGTCCTCCACCCACATGAGGATTCGCCGGACTTCCTGGAAGGCTTGCCGACTGCGCGTCCCTCCTTGGTGGTTGATGTATGCCACCGCTGTGGAGTTGTCCAACTGGATTCGGATCTGCTCTCTTTCTAGCCACTGCTGGAAAGCTAGTAGGGTAAGATACCCTGCCCCGATTTCCAGAACATTGATCTGAAGGGTGGACTCCTGCTGAGTCCACGTCCCCTGAGCCCTGTGGCGGAGACAAACTGCTCCCCACCCTGACAGACTCGTATCTGTCGTGACCACTGCCCAGGATGGGGGTAGGAAGGATCTTCACTGTGACAATGAGGTGGGAATAAGCCACCATTGCAGAGAGTCCTTGGCCGTCTGGGAAAGGGAGACTTTCCTGTCCAGGGAGGTTGACTGCCCGTCCCATTGGCGGAGAATGTCCCCTTGCAGTTGGCGCAGATGAAACTGCGCAAAGGGAACTGCCTCCATGGCTGCCACCATCTTCCCTAGGAAGTGCATGAGGCGCCTTAAGGGGTGCGACTGGCCTTGAAGGAGAGACTGCACCTCTGTTTGCAGTGAACGCTGCTTGTTCAGCGGAAGCTTCACTATCGCTGATAGAGTGTGAACTCCATGCCGAGATACGTTAGTGATTGAGTCGGTGACCGATTTGACCTTGCCAAATTGATGATCCACCCGAAAGTCTGGAGAGTCTCCAGCGTAACATTCAGGCTGGGTTGTCATGCCTCGAGGGAGGGTGCTTTGACGAGTAGATCGTCCAAGTAAGGGATCACCGGGTGTCCCTGAGAATGCAAGACTGCTACCACTGCTGCCATGACCTTGGTGAACACCCGTGGGGCTGTCGCCAGACCGAATGGCAGAGCTACGAACTGAAGATGGTCGTCTCCTATCACAAAACGTAGAAAACGTTGGTGCTCCGTAGCAATTGGCACGTGGAGATAGGCATCTTTGATGTCTGTTGAGGCAAGGAAGTCTCCTCGAGACATTGAGGTAATGACGGATCGGAGGGATTCCATCCGGAACCGCCTGGCGTTCGCATGCTTATTGAGCAGTTTTAGGTCCAGAACAGGACGGAAGGAGCCGTCCTTTTTTGGAGCCACAAAGAGATTGGAGTACAAACCCTCGCCCTCGTTCCTGAGGGGGGACAGGGATCACCACTCCTTCTGCTCTTAGAGCGTCCACCGCCTGCAGCAGGGCATCTGCTCGGTGGGGAGGTGGGGCCGTTCTGAAGAATGGAGTCGGAGGACGAGAACAGAACACTGTCCTGTGCACGTGAGCACAATGTCCGTCACCCACCGGTCTGTGACCTGTGGCAGCTAAATGTCGCCAAAGGCGGGGGAGTCTGCCATCAACCGCGGATGCGGAGAGAGAGAGAGAGCTGAGAGTCATGAGGAGACCGCCTTGGTAGCGGTTCCTCCGGCTGCCTTCCTTGGGCGTGATTGAGCCCGGCCGGAATCTGAGCCCGTCTGAGGTTTTGTAGCCCTTTTGCACGAGGACAATTGGGACCTGCCCGAGCTTGGGAAGGACCGAAACCTCGACTGTACTTTTAGGACAGCATTAATAGGGTAAGTCGCAGTGCAGACATTGCGGAGTTACGGACGCCTCTGCGGTACAGATGTACATGTGCTCAAGGCCAGCTGCGCAAGAACAGCTGAAAAGGTTAGGTTGCCTATACGGCTGTGAATGCCGGAGCAACCGACACGCCGATAGCCTCCTAGACAGATTTCAACCAGAGTCCATCTGTCTGTGAATGGCATCTTTAAGTGAAGCCCCATCTCCAGTGCAACTATGGCTCTAGACGCAAGCCTGGAGATTGGAGAATCCACCTTTGGACCCTGGGTCCAGCGCTTGACCACGTCAGGGGAAAAGGGATAACGTGTATCTTAAAAACGTTTGGAGAAGACGCTTATCTGGTAAGCGTGGTGTTTCTGGACTGCTTCTCTGAAGTCAGCGTGGCCAGAAAAATACTCAATATCCGTTTGAGATACTGAAAAGGGACTTCTCCTGCTGTGAAGCTGACTCCTCCACTGGGGGAGCTGAGGGAGAAAGATCCAACCTTCCATTGATGGACGCTATAGGATCATTCCGTATGGCGTTACCATCCGGTGTATCCGGATTGATAGCGATGTCAGGATCAAAGTCCTGGAGAGCTGCCTTATCATACAGAGAGTCCTCCTGGGACCCCCCCGTTCCAAATGAGGTTGGTCAGGAAGATTGCCCATGGCCTGTCTGGACTGCAAGTCTCTATCTTATGACAATATATCTGTCGAAACTGCAACTCCGTCCCTGTCCTTGGACAGGGATGACAGGTGGTTTCTTTGGCCACGACTAGTAGAGACCCCGGCAGACGAAGTGCTAGAGACCCCGGCAGACGAAGTGCTACAGGGGAGCATGCACACAATGGGACGGTGTCATGAACAGCATCCCATGTAGTAAAAACAGCACTGAAAATCTGTGTTGCTTTTTTGCCGCTGCCGACTAGCCATCTAGAAGTATATAGCCAAGATTGGTGACCGTACAGTGCAATGTATAGCATACAAGCATAAAGTACAAATGAACACTGCAGCACAAGCAATACAAGCAGCATAGAAGCCTGTGCCCTGGCACCTCTGCTCTTCTGCTGCTGTAGACTAGTCATCTAGGGGAATATAGCCAAGAGTGACCCTACAGTGCAATGTATAGCATACAAGCACAAGTACAAATGAACACTGCAGCCCATGCAATACAAGCAGCATAGAAGCCTGTGCCCTGGCACCTCTGCTCTTCTGCTGCTGTAGACTAGTCATCTAGGGGAATATAGCCCAGAAGAGTGACCATACAGTGCAATGTATAGCATACAAGCACAAGTACAAATGCACACTGCAGCCCATGCAATACAAGCAGCATAGAAAAAAACCTGTGCCCCAGCACCCTTGGTTTTCTGCTGCTGTAGTCTAGCCATTCCAGGAGAATATAGCTAAGACTAGCGACTGTACAGTGCAATGTATAGCATATAAGCATAAACACAAATGAACACTTCAGTACGTGCAATACAAGCAGCCTAGAAAGCCTGTGCCTTAGCACACCTGCTTTCCTGCTGCTGATGTGTCGCTCTCCAAGCGGGCATATAGCGACCTATGCAGTTAAAATACACATGTACACACTGCAGTATATATTGGGGTCAGCACTATGTGTGCCGCTTACCGCCCGCCTATAAGCGGGTGTATGGTCGCCACCGTCCTGCCTGGTTGCCGAAAGTCCGAGCTTGGACTGCAGTAATGGCTGCCGGCGTCTTCCCCAGCTCGTGTGAGGAGGGGCGGGCCGTGGGCGTGCCCCAAGTCAGAGCGGGAATCCGGCGTCCGACAGTGTGCAGTGAGAGGGCTGGAGCATGTAAATAAGGCTCCAGCCCTCGGCGCTGCTGATTGCTCAGCGTCTGTCCCCTTCCCTGAGTGACAGGGAGGGGGCGGGAACGAAGCGGCACTAGGCCGCAGAAGCCGGGGACTGGATTTATAAGCGCCGCCGCCGTAAAAGCGCGGTCGGCGCCCAGTCCCCGGCGAACTACAAGTCCCAGCCGCGCCGCCGCTCCCGGAGCGTCCGGCGCGGTAGTTCCCAATACACAAAGTCACTCAGCAAAGCTGCAGTGACTGTAACCCTTTACTGTCCCCGGCGCACTAGCACACCCAGCAAGTCTGGAGTGTGCTGTGCCTGTGTGTACGGGGACACAGAGTACCTGTAATGGTGCAGGGCCATGTCCCTGAACGGTACTCCAGCTCCGTATCCAGCAGGTTCAAATGGGTCTGTGGATGGAGCCCGGCGTCAGAGCTTTGAGGCCGGCAGGATCCCACTTCCTCAGAGCCCCCCAGGGGGATGTGGAAGGAAAGCAGCATGTGGGCTCCAGCCTCCGTACCAGCAATAGGTACCTCAACCTTACAACACCATCAACGGGTGAGAAGGGAGCATGCTGGGGGCCCTATATGGGCCCTCTTTTCTTCCATCCGAAATAGTCAGCAGCTACTGCTGACTAAAATCTGTGGAGCTATGCATGGATGTCTGACCTCCTTCGCACAAAGCTTGAAAACTGGAGAACCCGTGATACCACGGGGGGGTATAGCCAGAAGGGGAGGGGCCTTGCACTTTTTGGTGTAGTGCTTTGTGTGGCCTCCGGAGGCAGTAGCTATACCCCAATCGTCTGGGTCTCCCAATAGAGCGCTGAAGAAAATACCTCGTAATAGAGCCGTAAAAACGGCCTCTTCCTACAGGTGGGCAACCGCCGCCTGAAGGACTCGTCTACCTAGGCTGGCATCCGCCGAAGCATAGGTATGCACCTGATAGTGCTTCGTGAAAGTGTGCAGGCTCGACCAGGTAGCCGCCTGACACACCTGCTGAGCCGTAGCCTGGTGCCTCAAAGCCCAGGACGCGCCCATGGCTCTGGTAGAATGGGCCTTCAGCCCTGAGGGAACCGGAAGCCCAGCCGAACGGTAAGCTTCGATAATTGGCTCCTTGATCCACCGAGCCAGGGTTGATTTGGAAGCCTGTGACCCTTTACGCTGGCCAGCGACAAGGACAAAGAGTGCATCCGAGCGGCGCAGGGGCGCCGTACGAGAAATGTAGAGTCTGAGTGCTCTCACCAGATCTAACAAGTGCAAATCCTTTTCACATTGGTGAACTGGATGAGGACAAAAAGAAGGTAAGGAGATATCCTGATTGAGATGAAAGGGGGATACCACCTTAGGGAGAAGTTCCGGAACCGGGCGCAGAACCACCTTGTCCTGGTGAAACACCAGGAAAGGGGATTTGCATGACAGCGCTGCTAGCTCAGACACTCTCCGAAGTGAAGTGACTGCTACTAGAAAAACCACTTTCTGCGAAAGGCGTGAGAGAGAAATATCCCTCATTGGCTCGAATGGTGGTTTCTGAAGAACCGTCAGCACCCTGTTCAGATCCCAGGGTTCTAACGGCCGCTTGTAAGGTGGAACTATGTGACAAACCCCCTGCAAGAACGTGCGTACCTGTGGAAGTCTGGCTAGGCGCTTCTGGAAAAACACAGAGAGCGCTGAGACTTGTCCCTTAAGGGAGCCGAGCGACAAACCCTTTTCCAGTCCAGATTGAAGGAAGGACAGAAAAGTGGGCAAGGCAAAAGGCCAGGGAGAAATACCCTGAGCAGAGCACCACGACAGGAAAATTTTCCACGTCCTGTGGTAGATCTTGGCGGACGTTGAGATGGAAAAACGGCCCTTGAGATAGCAAGTCTGGTCGGTCTGGTAGTGCCCACGGTTGGCCGACCGTGAGATGCCACAGATCCGGGTACCACGACCGCCTCGGCCAGTCTGGAGCGACGTGGATGACGCGGCGGCAGTCGGCCCTGATCTTGCGTAACACTCTGGGCAACAGTGCCAGCGGAGGAAACACATAAGGGAGCTGAAACTGCGACCAATCCTGAACTAAGGCGTCTGCCGCCAGAGCTCTGGGATCTTGAGACCGTGCCATGAACGCCGGTACCTTGTTGTTGTGCCGGGACGCCATGAGGTCGACGTCCGGCACCCCCCAGCGGCAACAGATCTCCTGAAACACGTCCGGGTGAAGGGACCATTCCCCTGCGTCCATGCCCTGGCGACTGAGATAATCTGCTTCCCAGTTTTCCACGCCTGGAATGTGAACTGCGGAGATGGTGGAGGCCGTGGCTTCCACCCACAGCAGAATCCGCCGGACTTCCTGGAAGGCTTGCCGACTGCGTGTGCCACCTTGGTGGTTGATGTATGCCACCGCTGTGGAATTGACTGACTGAATTCTGATCTGCTTGCCTTCCAGCCACTGCTGGAACGCTTTCAGGACAAGATACACTGCCCGTATTTCCAGAACATTGATCTGAAGCGAGGACTCTTGCTGGGTCCACGTACCCTGAGCCCTGTGGTGGAGAAAAACCGCTCCCCACCCTGACAGACTCGCGTCCGTCGTGACCACCTCCCAGGATGGGGGTAGGAAGGATTTCCCTTTCGATAATGAAGTGGGAAGAAGCCACCACCGAAGGGAAGCTTTGGTCGCCTGCGAGAGGGAGACGTTCCTGTCGAGGGACGTCGGCTTCCTGTCCCATTTGCGTAGGATGTCCCATTGAAGAGGACGCAGGTGAAACTGCGCGAAAGGAACTGCCTCCATTGCTGCCACCATCTTCCCCAGGAAGTGCATGAGGCGCCTCAAGGGGTGTGACTGGCCTTGAAGGAGAGATTGTACCCCTGTCTGTAGTGACCGCTGCTTGATCAGCGGAAGCTTCACTATCGCTGAGAGGGTATGAAACTCCATGCCAAGGTATGTCAGCGATTGGGCCGGTGTCAGATTTGACTTTGGAAAATTGATGATCCACCCGAAACTCTGGAGAGTCTCCAGGGTAGCGTCGAGGCTGTGTTGGCATGCCTCTAGAGAGTGTGCCTTGATCAACAGATCGTCCAAGTACGGGATCACCGAGTGACCTTGAGAGTGGAGGACCGCTACGACAGTAGCCATAACCTTGGTGAAAACCCGTGGGGCTGTTGCCAGGCCGAACGGCAGTGCCACGAACTGCAGGCGTTCGTTCCCTATGGCGAAGCGCAAGAAGCGCTGGTGCTCTGGAGCAATCGGTACGTGGAGATAAGCATCTTTGATATCGATCGATGCAAGGAAATCTCCCTGGGACATTGAGGCGATGACGGAGTGGAGGGATTCCATCCGGAACCGCCTGGTCTTTACGTGTTTGTTGAGAAGTTTCAGGTCCAGGACAGGTCGGAAAGACCCGTCCTTCTTTGGGACCACAAACAAGTTGGAGTAAAAACTGTGGCCCTGTTGCTGAAGAGGAACAGGGACCACCACCCCTTCTGCCTTCAGAATGCCCAGCGCCTGCAGAAGAGCCTCGGCTCGCTCGGGAGGCGGGGATGACCTGAAGAATCGAGTCGGGGGACGAGAGGTGAACTCTATCTTGTAACCGTGAGACAGAATGTCTCTCACCCAACGGTCTTTTACCCGTGGCAGCCAGGTGTCGCAAAAGCAGGAGAGCCTGCCACCGACCGAGGATGCGGAGTGAGGATGCCGACAGTCATGAGGAAGCCGCTTTGGTAGCGGCACCTCCGGTGGTCTGTTTAGGACGTGACTTAGACCGCCATGCATCAGAGTTCCTTTGATCTTTCTGAGGCCTTTTGGACGAGGAGAATTGGGACCTGCCCGCACCCCGAAAGGACCGAAACCTCGACTGCCCCTTCCTCTGTTGGGGTATGTTCAGTTTGGGCTGGGGTAAGGATGTATCCTTTCCCTTGCATTGTTTGATGATTTCATCCAAACGCTCGCCAAACAATCGGTCGCCAGAAATTGGCAAACTGGTTAAGCGCTTTTTGGAAACAGAATCTGCCTTCCATTCCCGTAGCCACAAGGCCCTGCGGAGTACCACCGAATTGGCGGCTGCAACCGCCGTACGGCTCGCAGAGTCCAGAACAGCATTAATAGCGTAAGACGCAAATGCCGACGTCTGAGTGGTTATGGACGCCACCTGTGGCGCGGACGTGCGTGTGGCTGCGTCAATTTGCGCTTGACCTGCTGAGATAGCTTGTAGCGCCCATACGGCTGCGAACGCTGGGGCAAAAGAAGCGCCGATAGCTTCATAGATGGATTTCAACCAGAGCTCCATCTGCCTGTCAGTGGCATCTTTGAGTGAAGCCCCATCTTCCACTGCAAGTATGGATCTAGCTGCCAGTCTGGAGATTGGAGGATCCACTTTGGGACACTGAGCCCAACCTTTGACCACGTCAGGGGGAAAGGGATAACGTGTATCCTTAAGGCGCTTAGAAAACCGCTTATCTGGACAAGCATGGTGATTCTGGACTGCCTCTCTGAAATCAGAGTGGTCCAGAAAAATACTCGGTGTACGCTTGGGAAACCTGAAAACGGAATTTCTGCTGCTGGGAAGCTGACTCCTCCACCGGAGGAGCTGAGGGAGAAATATCCAACATACGATTGATGGACGCAATAAGGTCGTTCACTATGGCGTCCCCGTCCGGAGTATCAAGATTGAGAGCGGCCTCAGGATCAGAATCTTGATCAGCTGTCTCCGCATCATCAACCAGAGCTTCCCCCCGCTGAGACCCTGAACAATATGAAGATGTCGAGGGAAAATCTAAGCGAGCTCGCTTAGTCGGTCTGGGGCTGGGGTCTGTGTCAGAACCCTCAGCTTGGGATCCATGAGATACCCCGGGAGGACATTGTTGGTCCAGCTGAGGTGGGCCAGGGAACAAAGATTCAACAGAGTCCCTGTGCTGAGATACCGGCCTGGCCTGCAAGGCTTCTAGTATCTTAGCCATAGTCTCAGAGAGTTTTGCAAACTCTGTCCCCGTCACCTGAACAGTGTTAGCAGGTGGCTCCCCCTGGGCCCCCCCTAGCAGAGGCTCTGGCTGAGCAAGTGCCACAGGGGCCGAACAGTGCACACAATGAGGGTCAGTGGATCCTGCCGGTAGCGGGGTCGTACATGCGGCGCAGGCAACATAATAAGCCTGTGTTATGGCACCCCTGCCTTTCGTGGGCGCCATGCTATTATCTTCCCTGAGCAACACAATAGGGTATATAGCCAGAAATCAACTGTGCACTATACAGTGTAAAACATATATACCATAAACATATAATGTTACACTACTGCACAATGGGGCTAGCACCACAGGTGCTGCTTATCACCCGCTTAAAGCGGTTGTGAGGCCATCAGAGTCCCTGCCTGGGTCTCCCAGACTTTGTCCCCCTCTGCAGCGTCCGAGGAGCTGACAGGAATGGCTGCCGGCGTCCTGAGGAGAGGAGGGAGCCGTGGGCGTGACCCAGAAAGAGCGGGAATTGGTGCCTGCACTGTGCACAGTGAGGGGAGTGGAGTATGCAAAGCATGCTCCAGCCCTCAGTGCTGCTCGTTCTGTGCAGCGTCCCGCCCTTCCCCTGCCTGTCAGGGCTGGGGGTGGGAGGAAAGGAACTAGGCAGCAAAAAGCCGGGGACTCTAGTAATAAACGCGGCCGCCGTAAAAGCGCGGCCGGCGTGGAAGTCCCCGGCGCACTACAAGTCCCAGCCGCGCCGCAGTGATTCCATGGCAGCGGCGGTCAGTGCGGCAGTCCCTATACATAAACACACTCTGCAACGCTGAGTGTGTAATGGCACCTATTAACCCGGTCAGCGCCGCGGTCCCCGGTGCACTAGCACACCCAGCAAAGCTGGAGTGTTGCTGTGCGCGGTCCCCACCGGGATACAGAGTACCTCCAAGTAGCAGGGCCATGTCCCTGAACGATACCCGGCTCCTATCCAGCAGGCTCCACAGGAGTTGTGGATGAAGCACGGTCTCAGTGCCTGGAGACCGATAGGATCCCACTTCCACCAGAGCCCTGAGGGGGATGGGGAAGGAAAACAGCATGTGGGCTCCAGCCTCCGTACCCGCAATGGATACCTCAACCTTACAACACCGCCGACAAGAGTGGGGTGAGAAGGGAGCATGCTGGGGGCCCTATATGGGCCCACTTTTCTTCCATCCGACATGGTCAGCAGCTGCTGCTGACCAATCTGTGGAGCGTGCGTGCGTGTCTGACCTCCTTCACACAAAGCAAAAAACTGAGGAGCCCGTGGGAGCACGGGGGGTGTATAGGCAGAAGGGGAGGGGCTTAACACTTTTAAGTGTAGTACTTTGTGCGGCCTCCGGAGGCATAGCCTATACACCCAATTGTCTGGGTCTCCCAATAGAGCGACAAAGAAGAAGGGAATTTTGTTACTTACCGTAAATTCCTTTTCTTCTAGCTCTTATTGGGAGACCCAGACGATTGGGGTATAGCTACTGCCTCCGGAGGCCACACAAAGCAACTACACCAAAAAGTGTAAGGCCCCTCCCCTTCTGGCTATACCCCCCCCGTGGTATCACGGGTTCTCCAGTTTTAGTGCCAAAGCAAGAAGGAGGAAGCCAATAACTGGTTTAAACAAATTAACTCCGAATAACGTCGGAGAACTGAAAAAACCGTTCAACATGAACAACATGTGTACCCGCAAACAACAAAAGAATCCCGAAGGACAACAGGGCGGGTGCTGGGTCTCCCAATAAGAGCTAGAAGAAAAGGAATTTACGGTAAGTAACAAAACTCCCTTCTTCTTCAGCGCTCTATTGGGAGACCCAGACGATTGGGACGTCCAAAAGCTGTCCCTGGGTGGGTAAAGAAATACCTCATGTTAGAGCTGCAAAACAGCCCTCCCCTACGGGGATGTCACTGCCGCCTGCAGGACTCTTCTACCTAAGCTGGCATCCGCCGAAGCATAGGTATGCACCTGATAATGTTTGGTGAAAGTGTGCAGACTCGACCAGGTAGCTGCCTGGCACACCTGTTGAGCCGAAGCCTGGTGTCGTAATGCCCAGGACGCACCCACGGCTCTGGTTGAGTGGGCTTTCAGCCCTGAAGGAACCGGAAGCCCAGCAGAACGGTAGGCTTCCAGAATTGGTTCTTTGATCCATCGAGCAAGGGTGGCTTTAGAAGCCTGCGACCCCTTGCGCTGGCCAGCGACAAGGACAAAAAGTGCATCGGAACGGCGGATGGGCGCCGTGCGAGAAATGTAGATTCTGAGTGCTCTCACCAGATCTAGCAAACGTAAGTCCTTCTCATACCGGTGAACCGGATGAGGACAAAAAGAAGGCAAAGATATATCCTGATTAAGATGAAACGAGGATACGACCTTAGGGAGAAACTCCGGAATGGGGCGCAGCACTACCTTGTCCTGGTGGAACACCAGGAAGGGAGCTTTGGATGACAGAGCTGCCAGCTCAGACACTCGTCGAAGCGATGTGATCGCAACAAGAAACGCCACTTTCTGTGACAGACGAGAAAAGGAAACGTCCTTCAGAGGCTCGAAGGGCGGCTTTTGCAGAGCAACTAGTACTCTGTTAAGATCCCATGGATCTAACGGCCGCTTGTACGGGGGCACAATATGACAGACCCCCTGTAGGAACGTGCGCACCTTAGGAAGACGTGCTAGACGCTTCTGAAAAAACACAGATAGTGCCGAGACTTGCCCTTTAAGGGAGCTGAGCGACAAGCCCTTTTCCAACCCCGATTGCAGGAAGGAAAGAAAAATGGGCAATGCAAATGGCCAAGGGGACACTCTCTGTGCAGAGCACCAGGATAAGAAAATCTTCCACGTTCTGTGGTAGATCTTAGCAGACGTTGACTTCCTAGCTTGTCTCATTGTGGCTACGACTCCTTGAGATAATCCTGCGGACGCTAGGATCCAGGACTCAATGGCCACACAGTCAGGTTCAGGGCCGCAGAATTCTGATGGAAAAACGGCCCTTGGGACAGTAAGTCTGGTCGGTCTGGCAGTGACCACGGTCGGCCGACCGTGAGATGCCACAGATCCGGATACCACGATCTCCTCGGCCAGTCTGGGGCGACGAGTATGACGCGGCTGCAATCGGATCTGATCTTGCGTAACACACTGGGCAAGAGTGCCAGAGGTGGGAAGACGTATGGGAGCTGGAACTGCGACCAATCTTGAACCAAGGCGTCTGCCGCCAGAGCTCTTTGATCGCGCGACCTCGCCATGAATGCCGGGACTTTGTTGTTGTGCCGGGACGCCATTAGGTCGACGTCCGGCACTCCCCAGCGGCGACAGATTTCCTGAAACACGTCCGGGTGAAGGGACCATTCCCCTGCGTCCATGCCCTGGCGACTGAGGAAGTCTGCTTCCCAGTTTTCTACGCCCGGGATGTGAACCGCGGATATGGTGGATGCTGTGTCCTCCACCCACATTAGAATGCGCCGGACTTCTTGGAAGGCTTGCCGACTGCGCGTCCCTCCTTGGTGGTTGATGTATGCCACCGCTGTGGAGTTGTCCGACTGGATTCGGATCTGCTTTCCTTCCAGCCACTGTTGGAATGCTAGTAGGGCAAGATACACTGCTCTGATTTCCAGAACATTGATCTGCAGGGTGGACTCCTGCGGAGTCCACGTCCCCTGAGCCCTGTGGTGGAGAAACACTGCTCCCCACCCTGACAGACTCGCATCTGTCGTGACTACTGCCCAGGATGGGGGTAGGAAGGATCTTCCCTGAGACAATGAGGTGGGAAGGAGCCACCATTGTAGAGAGTCCTTGGCCGTCTGGGAAAGAGAGACTTTCCTGTCGAGGGACGTTGACTTCCCGTCCCATTGGCGGAGGATGTCGCATTGAAGTGGGCGCAGATGAAACTGCGCAAAGGGAACTGCTTCCATGGCTGCCACCATCTTCCCGAGGAAGTGCATGAGGCGCCGTAAGGAGTGCGACTGGCCCTGAAGAAGAGATTGCACCCCTGTCTGTAGGGACCGCTGCTTGTTCAGCGGAAGCTTCACTCTCGCTGCTCGAGTATGGAACTCCATGCCAAGATACGTTAGTGACTGTGTCGGTGACAGATTTGACTTTGGAAAGTTGATGATCCATCCGAAAGTCTGTAGAGTCTCTAGCGTAGCATGTAGACTGAGTTGGCATGCCTCTTGAGAGGGTGCCTTGACCAGTAGATCGTCTAGATAAGGGATCACCGAGTGTCCCTGAGAGTGCAAGACTGCTACCACCGCCGCCATGACCTTGGTGAAGACCCGTGGGGCTGTCGCCAGACCGAATGGCAGAGCTACGAACTGCAGATGGTCGTTTCCTATCACAAAACGTAGAAAACGTTGATGTTCTGTAGCAATTGGCACGTGGAGATAAGCATCTTTGATGTCTATTGAGGCAAGGAAGTCTCCTTGAGACATTGAGGCAATGACAGAACGGA
Source organism: Anomaloglossus baeobatrachus (assembly GCF_048569485.1). Taxonomy (NCBI): domain Eukaryota; kingdom Metazoa; phylum Chordata; class Amphibia; order Anura; family Aromobatidae; genus Anomaloglossus; species Anomaloglossus baeobatrachus. The sequence goes on along the minus strand of NC_134362.1, from coordinate 8,487,515 downwards.
GAGTTTCCATTCGGAACCGCCTGGCGTGCACATGTTTGTTGAGCAGTTTTAGGTCCAGAACAGGACGGAACGAGCCGTCCTTTTTTGGAACCACAAAGAGATTGGAATAAAACCCTCGCCCTTGTTCCTGAGGCGGTACAGGAACCACTACTCCTTCCGCTCTTAGGGAGCCCACCGCCTGCAGCAGGGCATCTGCTCGGTCTGGATGTGGGGAGGTTCTGAAGAACCGAGCTGGAGGACGAGAACTGAACTCGATTCTGTACCCGCGAGACAAAATGTCTGTCACCCACCGGTCTTTGACCTGAGACATCCAAATGTCGTAAAAGCGGGAGAGCCTGCCCCCGACCGGAGATGCGGAGGGAGGGGGCTGGAAGTCATGAGGTAGCCGCTTTGGAAGCGGTTCCTCCATTTGCTTTCTTGGGGCGTGCGTGAGTCCGCCAGGAATCTGAGATTCTTTGCGTCCTCTGAGTCCCTTTGGACGAGGAGAATTGTGTCTTGCCCGAACCTCGAAAGGACTGAAACTTCTGCTGCCACTTTTTCTGCTGAGGTTTGCTTGGTCTGGGCTGGGGTAAGGAAGAGTCTTTACCCTTGGACTGTTTAATGATGTCAGCTAATGGCTCGCCAAACAGTCTATCTCTAGATAATGGCAAGCTGGTTAAACATTTTTTGGAACCAGCATCTGCTTTCCAGTCCTTTAACCACAAGGCTCTGCGCAAAACTACCGAATTGGCGGACGCCATTGAGGTGCGGCTGGTAGATTCTAGGACCGCATTGATAGCGTAGGACGCAAACGCAGACATCTGCGAGGTAAGGGACGCCACTTGCGGCACCGCTGGATGTAAGATAGCATCCACTTTTGCTAAACCAGCTGAAATAGCTTGGAGTGCCCATACGGCTGCGAATGCTGGAGCAAACGACGCGCCGATAGCTTCATAGACAGATTTTAACCAAAGGTCCATCTGTCTGTCATTGGCATCTTTAAGTGAAGCGCCATCCTCCACTGCAACTATGGATCTAGCTGCAAGTTTGGAAATCGGGGGGTCAACCTTTGGACACTGGGTCCAGCGCTTGACCACGTCAGGGGGGAAAGGATAACGTGTATCCCTAGAACGTTTAGAGAAACGCCTTTCTGGATGAGCGTCGTGCTTCTGGATTGATTCTCTGAAGTCAGAGTGGTCCAACAAAGCACTCAATTTACGCTTGGGATAGAGGAAACGAAACTTCTCCTGCTCTGCAGCTGCCTCCTCTGCTGAAGGGGCTGGGGGAGAAATATCTAACAGTCTATTGATGGCTGAGATAAGATCGTTTACCATGGCGTCCCCATCCGGGGCATCGAGATTGAGAGGGGTTCCAGGATTAGACTCCTGATCACTCTCTTCAGACGCATCACAGGGAGACTGATTGCGCTGAGACCCTGAGCAGTGTGATGACGTTGAGGGTCTTTCCCAGCGAGCTCGCTTAGGGTGGCTGGGGCTATCATCTGAGTCATAATACTCAGCCTGTGAAGCCGGGGACCCCCTTGCAGTCTGAATTAGTTCCAACTGAGGGGGATTAGAGGACAGAGACCTCGCCGTGTCCATAGACTGAGCCCCAGGCATGGATTGCAAAGTTTCAAGGATTTTTGTCAGAGTCACAGACATTCTATCAGCAAAAACTGCAAAGTCCGTCCCTGACACCGGGGCAGGACTTACAAGCGTCTCAGCCTGGGTCACTACCTCTCCGGACTCCGGCTGGCGAAGCAGCACCGGATCTGAGCATTGCACACAATGGGGGTCATTGGAGCCTGCTGGTAGAGCAGCCCCACATGCAGCACACGCAGTGTACACAGCCCTAGCCTTGGCAGCCTTGCGTTTTGTGGATGACATGTTGCTGCGTCCTCAGAGCGATCTGGGGTATCCAGCCAGGAAGCGACCTCACAGTGCAAGAATTAATTAAATATATATATCTGGTGACACAGTACACCAATACACACTGAGGCACTAGAGGGGCCAGCTGAAATGCCGCTTACCGCCCGCTTAAGAGCGGGTGTGTGGTCGCCAAAAGCCCCTAGTCCAGGTCTCCCAGAGCCTTGCGTCCTTCCTCTAGCCAGACTGCATGTAATGGCTGCCGGCGTCCTGGGAGAGGAGGGGGGGCGGGCCCTGGCCGTTCCTGGCTAAGAGCGGGAAGCCTGCTTCTCTCTGTGCCTAGTGAGAGGGCTGGAGCATGTAAATCAGGCTCCAGCCTCCGTCGCTGCTGCGAAACAGCGTCCCTCCTCTACCCTGATTGACAGGGTGGGGGCGGGAACGAAGCGGATCTAGGCCGCAAAAGCCGGGGACTAAATTTATAAACGCCGCCGCCGTAAAAGCGCGGTCGGCGTGTCCCCGGCGCACTACAAGTCACAGCAGCGCCGCCGGTCCAGTGGGGGTCGGCGCTGCGTTCACACAACACAAAAGTCCCCCAGTAAACTGCAGGAACACCAACTCAAGCGTTACGGTCCCCGGCGCACTACAACGCCCAGCCAGCCCGGAGTGTGTCTGTGCCTGCTGGGGACACAGAGTACCTGTATGATGCAGGGCCATGTCCCTGATTGTACTCCTGCTCCGTATCCATCAGGTGCTATGGGTCTGTGGATGGAGCCCGGCGTCAGAGCTTAGAGGCCGGCAGGATCCCACTTCCACAGAGCCCTATCAGGGGATGTGGAAGGAAAACAGCATGTGGGGCTCCAGCCTCTGTACCAGCAATAGGTACCTCAACCTTACAACACCATCCACGGGTGAGAAGGGAGCATGCTGTGGGCCCTATATGGGCCCTCTTTTCTTCCATCCGACATAGTCAGCAGCTACTGCTGACTAAAATCTGTGGAGCTATGCATGGATGTCTGACCTCCTTCGCACAAAGCTTGAAAACTGGAGAACCCCTGATACCACGGGGGGGGTATAGCCAGAAGGGGAGGGGCCTTACACTTTTTGGTGTAGTTGCTTTGTGTGGCCTCCGGAGGCAGTAGCTATACCCCAATCGTCTGGGTCTCCCAATAGAGCGCTGAAGAAAACAAAACATAAAAAGGGGGGAAAGTAGATATCTATTATATTTCTCCAGCAGTAGAAGGCGCAGCAGACATATTGGATAGGCTTTAAAGCTGGCCTTTCTTTTGCAACAATTATATCATGTTTATTGGACTACTATGAAACTTGTCTGTTATAAGAATGATCTAATGCATATTTCCTTTAGTTTTTGTTTTTATAGATGGAATCAGATGGTGGTCGATTCTGCACTGGATATGCTACGGTTTACACAACATGAGGTAGTCTAAATTTAGGCCACTCCCTCCCCTCCTATCGGTACAGGAGGAAGTGACGCAAGAGCCTCTAGATGGGTGGAGCAGAGGTAGGTAAGATAGTCAAAATGTATGTAGGATAGAGATCTTTCCTGTTGTGAAATAAGCTAGGTACGCCGGAAAGAAAGTCTAGATCTGAGCTGATGGAATCGGATGGAGATCCCCGCACAGGTGCAGCTGACCAAGAAGCAGTGAACGGGCCTAGAGTTGAGGAGTCCTTTACCATGCATAGAGACCATGCCTCGGTGACACCGGTCACGTCAGTGACTTCTGTCACTCCTTGTGTTCTTAAATCCCTACAAGATCAAGTAAACCAATAAGGAGTGGAGTGCGAGACGCAGGGAGCCGGCTGACTGAGGAAGGTCTGTGGATGAAGGGCGGTAAGCTTTCTCTGCCATGAGATCTCTTTTAATGATGGCCCAAGTAACATGGACTAACATCTGTGAAAAACAAATAGTGTGCACTTTGGTGACGCCAGGGTTCAGTACCCAGATAGGCAAACTCACCCGCTCTTGTGAAGCACGTTCTTAAAACAATGAAGAAAAACTGTAAAGAGTCTGTAGAAACACCCTGCACCTGCTCTACCCATTCTTAGAGACTGCAAACTGATTATAGATGTATATCATGAGCACGTTGTATGCAAGTCTGTGCGTGTTGTGTAGATTTCTCTCCAGGTCTGGTCAGAGGCTTTCCAGTGCAGAAAACGATGTCATTGCTGAAAATCCACATAATGCAAGTGGTATGTAAAAAAAACAAACTAATAAATTGTAAACCAATGCGTGTTGTGTTTCTCCTTAGTGCGTGTTGTGTTTCTCTTTAGTGTGTGTTTTGTTTCTCTTTAGTAATAAACAGGTTCCAATGTAAAATGGTTTTTTGGTCTAGCGCAAAGCACGTATAATCTTTATATAATTGACTAATTAGAGAAATAAACAAGTGTATGTTCTAATTCCAGATCCTAAATCAGAGTTAGTAGTATATGGTTTTCGGTCCGGAGACTGATTAATCCTAAAAGGCACAGAAATTTCGATAAAGCTCAACGGCAGGACAACATGGATTCACGCCCCGCATTGCAGAAGGGTCGATCCACCGGAGCTGCACTGAGCGTCCTGCTTATATTTATCCTTTACAAAAAACCTGTACAGTCCCAAACCATCATTGCCGAAACAGAAGAGAGGACTTAGAGAACCTTGAGACATGGGAAAGTCCAACCTCAAAGGGTGAGGACTCGCCTAGAAGTCCTTAGTCTCAAACCGGTGAAGAAATCCCATTCCCCTCTCCACCCATGCCTCAACGTTCAGTCAGGCAGGATTTCCCAACAGATCTTTCTTTCTCTTTTCCTAAGGGAACACAGTACCCTTAGTATTTGGAAATGGCAGAAGTCAGTCAAGGGGGACTGTTGAGGGTACGAGTGGAGTAGTCAAAAATACTTAATTCAGCCATTTCATAGACCCAAAAATGTGGTTTGGTTAATGTAATCTAACCATTTACAAATGTTTTTGTCTCCTACTAACTCATATGAATATATTCAGTGATTTTCCTTAATATAAAATGCTAGCTATGGATTCCCTCATCTCGGGAAAAGTTTTGGAAGAGCCTATCCCATCAGGCTGATGTCTCCCCGGCCTAGTCTGCTGAGCACTGGTAATGACACGCGAGTTGACGTCTCATCTCAGAAACCAATGGACCCGACACAACCGAAGCAGAAAGCGGCCGCTATTCAACCCATTATCCCAGAAGGTTTGTCCAAGTCTGCGCCACAAACTGTTCACATGAAGCCTCATCATGTTAATGTTTTTTATTTTTTTTTTTTATCAAGAGCAGATTATCCAGGTTCAAAGTGACCCTAAGTGGACTAGCTCTGACCAAGCATCCTCCTTTTGATTCATATCCGGAAAGAAGAACCATAGACAATTTGTAGCAAATGTCCTTTGTTTTTTATTGTTTTTTGATTATGTGCTAATTTTTAAATAAGGTCTAGACTCAATCTTTCTTAATCAGGATAATGTGCCCTAATAAGAGTAATAGCGCCAATCCTAATAGCCCCTATAAATCATAAAGTTATTTTTAAATAAATAAAATAAGTACTTAAAGGGGAAGTTAAAGTCTGTAGTGTTAAATTAAACAACAATCTCATAAAAAGCCCACATATATAAATATACCGTATTTTTTGGACCATAAGACGCACTTTTTTTCCTCCAAATTTGGGAGGAAAGTGTGGGGTGCGTCTTATGGTCTGAAGCTGCGGGGTAGGGAGCTGTGGGGAGTCAGCGCTATGCAGTGGGATCACAGGAGGCAGGGAGGGTCGCTGCTGCAGGAAGCCGGCGCTGGAGAAACCATGTGTGCCCGCTGCTTAAAGTAAGTGAATATTCATTAGCTGCTCCCCGCCCACCTCTCTCTGCAGTCAGCGGGGGTGAGGAGCAGCTAATCAATAGTTTAATGTAAACAGCGGACACACGTGGGAGCTTCAGACGCCAGCTTCCTGCAGCGGCTGGGGAGACTGTGTCCGCTGTGAAGGAGGCAGGAGCAGGGTGCCGCTGCTGTCATATCTGGCCCGGGGGGGAAGAGCAGATCACTGCAGTGTCCGGGACCAGAGCACGGCGTACCTTCACAGCACAGCCGCAGTCTCTGTGCGGAGGGCTCACATTACTTTCACTTTGATCCTTCCTCTGCACTAGAAACAGTCTCCCGTAGCTGACAAGGACCTACAGTGATGTAATGCAGAGGGGTGGGCCAGAACAGCACAGCACAGCACAGAGCAGCACAGCACAGTGCCCGCCTCTCCATTACATCACTGCAGGTCCTTAAGATATGTGAGACTTTGTTTGTGATGCCAGGACCAAACTGAAGCATGGTGAGCAGCACATCAGTAAAAGTAAGGCAATAAATAATATAGTATAGGCATTACTGTATACCTGGATGGGGTTGGATCATACATATATATTCACACACACACACACACACACACACACTATATAACTCTCAGAAGTGAAAGAGGGATACCAGGGCACTACTTTGCATATAGCCAGCCATTCCATCCAATGCAGAAAAAAGTCACGTATTCAGTGGCTAGAGGCAAACACTGGGGTGCTTATATCCATAGATAGCAAATCATGCAGTGTTCAAGTAGAAAAAATATAGCACTCACCAGATTATTTTGCTGTGCAGGATCCTGTTTATTTAAACAGCGGAGGTTACATGTGCGGAGAGGGCTGGTGGGGAGAGGGAGTGAACGCCTTGGCAGACGACGGCCGTTTCGCACCTGTCCGGTGCTTCAGCTGGACCAGCCCTCTCCGCACATGTAACCTACGCTGTTTAAATAAACAGGATCCTGCACAGCAAAATAATCTGGTGAGTGCTATATTTTTTCTACTTGAACACTGCACTATATAACTCTATACACACACACACACACTATAACTATATATATATATATATACACACACACACACACACACACACACACCAGATTGGAGGATCACACATATAATGATGGGGAACATACATATTCCACGATGGGGGCCATATATACCTGGAAGGTACCCAGAATGGGGGATATTATTACCTCAGTAACACTGTCAGCAGTAAAATAAGTGTGTCATGACCACATTCTTTTACTTTAATTTTATTTTTTTCTATTTTTTCCTCCTCTAAAACAAGGGTGCGTCTTATAGTCCGAAAAATACGGTAGATATAATTAAAGTCCCAAGGGCAGTAAGTCACAAATAAGTCCCAAATAATAAAATATATCTAAAATGGGGAAAAATTTAAAATTTAAGGTTAATATTCACAGATTATTTTATTAAGGGGGGACTGTGAAGGTGGTCTGAGCTGTAGTATGTTTGTTTAAACGTAATAAGAATATCTGTGTATGTAAATAATCAAAATGTAGATGTAGTTGCATAATAATCTGTGTCTATATAGCAATTGAACAGCTCTATAAAAGTTGTATAGCCATGAAGGAGTTAACCAAAGATAATGAAGCCAGAATGTGAAGCTGCAAGAGTGTTATCAGTAATGTTCACACAGAAGGAATGTACGGGAGGCAGGCAATGTAATATGAGAAATTGGGGAGTGAAGCACTCCCTGTTTAGCTTCAAGGTTGTTCATGCTTACTGTATAATTGGATCTATCGAATACACAAGTCAGTTGATGACGCTGGCTGAAAGAGAGCATGTCTGTGTGTTTATTGTCTGATACATTGATATATCAGCACTGATATACTGCTAATACGGCACCATCTCTGGATATCCCTGTATGAACACTCCATTAGCAGTCTTTACCCAAATTCCTCCCTTGACAACAGCTCTGGAGTATAATACAGGAGGTAACTCAGGATCAGTAATGTAATGTACGTACACAGTGACTGCACCAGCAGAATAGTGAGTGCAGCTCTGGAGTGTAAAGCGGGCGTTACACGCCACGACATCGCTAACGAGATGTCGTTTAGGTCACGGAATTCATGACACACATCCAGCCTCGTTAGCGACATCGTTGCGTGTGAAACGCACGAACGACCGTTAATGATCAATGATTAGGTAAGTAATGTTGATCGTTAACACGTTGTTCCTTTCCCGATTATAGTTGCTGCTGCAGGTACGATGTTCGTCGTTCCTGCGGCAGCACACATCGCTATGTGTGACACCGCAGAAACAAGGAACACCGTACCTGCGGCCGCCCGCAATGAGGAAGGAAGTAGGAGGGCGGGATGTTCCGAGCACTCATCTCCGCTTCTATTGGGCGGCCGCTTATTGACGCTGCACAAACCTCCCCCTTAAAGGAGAGATTGTTCGGCGGCCACAGCGACGTCAGTGAAGAGGTAATTGCGTGTGACGCTGCCCATAGCGATATTGTTCACTACAGCAGCGATCACCCCGTGATGCGCCACCGAGGTGGGCGGGTGCTATCGCTAGCGATGTCACAGCATGTAAAGCACGCTTACTACTCATCTCACCACACAGCACCCAGTGATGGGTTTCTGGGCGGCCCGCTGCCACTTACTCGTAGTTCTTCACCAGTTGGTAGAGGCAGAGCAGGATCCCCAGCCAGCAGGCGCTGTTGTCAGACTGCAGATAGAAGCCGATCTTCTCCACCACCGCAGTCCAGCGATTCGGGTAGTCGTGTTTGATGATGTGATGGATGCAGGTGGTGAGCTGGACCCTGCGCGAGACAATGAGACCATCAGTATACATATATACACACACATACATAATATACACAGGCCTGATTGTGTGGTCTCCTGTGTGCAGAGCGTTCTCCTCCATTCAGGGCACAGGTGACACCAGACGAGTGCGGGTCACTGATTCTGAGGATGATTTTTATCCTCTGCGTCCTTTGCCAATGGGATTCGCTGTTCAGAAATCACTGACAAACGCAGCGATAACGAAAAATCGATTTTTTTTTTTTTTTCAGATTGGGTATTCAAACAAATTTTTTTTATACTTTGAAAGACTTTTTATTAGAAGTGAACCCGGCACCGGCCGTAGGACCTCAGACAGGAGAGTGCGGGGAAAAACTGGAAAGAGGGCGCCGGGGACCGAGCTGCAGGGGGCGCGAGCCCGACGGGCGGACTCCCCGACGCCGGGGGCGCGAGCCCGACGGGCGGACTCCCCGACGCCGGGGGCGCGAGCCCGACGGGCGGACTCCCCGACGCCGGGGGCGCGAGCCCGACGGGCGGACTCCCCGACGCCGGGGGCGCGAGCCCGACGGGCGGACTCCCCGACGCCGGGGGGCGCGAGCCCGACGGGCGGACTCCCCGACGCCGGGGGCGCGAGCCCGACGGGCGGACTCCCCGACGCCGGGGGCGCGAGCCCGACGGGCGGACTCCCCGACGCCGGGGGCGCGAGCCCGACGGGCGGACTCCCCGACGCCGGGGGCGCGAGCCCGACGGGCGGACTCCCCGACGCCGGGGGCGCGAGCCCGACGGGCGGACTCCCCGACGCCGGGGGCGCGAGCCCGACGGGCGGACTCCCCGACGCCGGGGGCGCGAGCCCGACGGGCGGACTCCCCGACGACGGGGGCGCGAGCCCGACGGGCGGACTCCCCGACGACTGGGGGCGCGAGCCCGACGGGCGGACTCCCCGACGACGGGGGCGCGAGCCCGACTATGGACGTGGCCCTGACCTGATCAGCTCCGGGGACTGGATGATGGCCTCCACTATGTTCTCCCGGATGCAGTGCCGGTCCTCCTCGGGGATGGTGTGAGTGGGCACTTCTCCGGGGGTCACCTCACGGTCCGGCCAATACTGCGTGATCATATTCTTCAGGTAGATGACACCTGCGAGGAGGAAAACAATAGCAGATGTAGAGACCCTCACGCACGGCATGACATGGCACATGCAGCAGGGACTGATTTTCGGGACTTTGGATTATCTGATCATCCAGCAGCCTCGGGCAGTAAAGAGTTAGTGGCTCGCCGCGCTCTTACCCGCCTGTCGTACTGGTAGATCCAGTTGCTCAGACATGGTGATCTGCAGCAGAGTTGACACGAAGTTCACGGACTTGTGCGACTGGAGGGAAAAAAACAAGAGTCAGGAAAAAAGGAAAACCAGCAACGAACCAGAGACGCAAGAGTAACAAACCCTCAGCCGTGACCAGACGCAAGTGTAACGAACCCTCAGCCGTGACCAGACGCAAGTGTAACGAACCCTCAGCCGTGACCAGACGCAAGTGTAACGAACCCTCAGCCGTGACCAGACGCAAGTGTAACGAACCCTCAGCCGTGACCAGACGCAAGTGTAACGAACCCTCAGCCGTGACCAGACGCAAGTGTAACGAACCCTCAGCCGTGACCAGACGCAAGTGTAACGAACCCTCAGCCGTGACCAGACGCAAGTGTAACGAACCCTCAGCCGTGACCAGACGCAAGTGTAACGAACCCTCAGCCGTGACCAGACGCAAGTGTAACGAACCCTCAGCCGTGACCAGACGCAAGTGTAACGAACCCTCAGCCGTGACCAGACGCAAGTGTAACGAACCCTCAGCCGTGACCAGACAAGTGTACACCTCAGCCGTGACCAGACAAGTGTACACCTCAGCCGTGACCAGACAAGTGTACACCTCAGCCGTGACCAGACACAAGTGTAACGAACCCTCAGCCGTGAGCAGACGCAAGTGTAACGAAACCTCAGCCGTGACCAGACGCAAGTGTAACGAACCCTCAGCCGTGACCAGACACAAGTGTAACGAACCCTCAGCCGTGACCAGACACAAGTGTAACGAACCCTCAGCCGTGAGCAGACACAAGTGTAATGAAACCTCAGCCGTGACCAGACACAAGTGTAATGAAACCTCAGCCGTGACCAGACGCAAGTGTAACGAACCCTCAGCCGTGACCAGACGCAAGTGTAACGAACCCTCAGCCGTGAGCAGACGCAAGTGTAACGAACCCTCAGCCGTGAGCAGACGCAAGTGTAACGAACCCTCAGCCGTGAGCAGACGCAAGTGTAACCCTCAGCCGTGACCAGACACAAGTGTAACCCTCAGCCGTGACCAGACACAAGTGTAACAAACCCTCAGCCGTGACCAGACACAAGTGTAACGAACCCTCAGCCGTGACCAGACACAAGTGTAACGAACCCTCAGCCGTGATCAGACACACGTGTAACGAAACCTCAGCCGTGACCAGACGCAAGTGTAACGAACCCTCAGCCGTGACCAGACAAGTGTACACCTCAGCCGTGACCAGACACAAGTGTAACGAACCCTCAGCCGTGATCAGACACACGTGTAACGAAACCTCAGCCGTGACCAGACGCAAGTGTAACGAAACCTCAGCCGTGACCAGACGCAAGTGTAACGAACCCTCAGCCGTGACCAGACAAGTGTACACCTCAGCCGTGACCAGACACAAGTGTAACGAACCCTCAGCCGTGACCAGACACAAGTGTAACGAACCCTCAGCCGTGATCAGACACACGTGTAACGAAACCTCAGCCGTGACCAGACGCAAGTGTAACGAACCCTCAGCCGTGACCAGACACTAACAGTACACAAGGAGCTTCCCATTCACTGAAAGCAAACAGATCTAGAAAAAGGTGAAAAACTGGAAGACTATTGCCAGCTTTATTCACAGGAGGCACTGGCCCTTTAAGCATCAAATAAGGAACTTTGGGTTCCACTTTCAGCATTTGACAATGGGGTGCAGAACAATCGGGGGACACGCACATCCTCTACAAGGGGCAGCGCCATTCTTCAGGATCTAATGTACTGTGTATTAGTCTGGACTTGGGTTCAGGCTGAATACAATTGTAGCAAACCCTCTGCAGTGCACAGAGCCTGATACGTGGAATCAGAAATGGTTTCCACTCACTGAAAGCAAGCGACGATTATACAATGCTACAAAAACCACCTGCAACAAGAGTCCCCGATGAGTGACTGGTGACATGATTGAAAAGGAAAGCGGGGGGGGGGGGGGGGGTAACGCGTGTTGGGACAACGAAGAGAGAAGAGAAGGGCGGCGGCCACGTGCCAGGACTGCACAGCGAGAAAGGATGGGGGCAACCAAATATTAGGGGTCGCACAGCGAGAAGGGGGGGGCGGCCAAGTGCCGGGACCACACACAGAGCGTCCGAGCCGCACCTGGAGGGCGAGGGCATAACAGGGAGCTGCACTGGAGTGTGTGGAGGGAAAGCAGGAGGGGTTCATATGGGGACGGCTATGGGAAATTGGAAGGGGGCATGCTGAGGAACCACGAGGGGAGGGGTGTAAGAGGGGCAGGCACAGGGACCGCCTGTAGTGACAGGTCCGGGGTCAGTCGTACGGCGCGAGATACAATCTATACCTCGGCTCCATTGTATAGAATGTGCTGCAGGAGGGGCTCCGCACCCCCCCGCCTCCGCTTCATCAGCAGCCGATTAATCCATCCACAGACGCGCTTCACCTCCACTATGTCATCAGACATCACACAGAAGACGAAGCCCCCCGAGCCAGCCTCACCCAGCTTTCCACAGACCCCGAGAGCTGCTGAGCTGTGGATTATCAGTCTACCTCTCCGCTCAGGCCATGTCTGTCATCAGAGTAAAGAAGGGGTTAATGTCTTCAGGCCTAAATGGCGCCATCATCTATGGCCCCCCGCTGTCACCTACGGGCCCCGTCCCCTGCGGTGATCTCCAGCTCCGTCCCCCACTGTGATCTACGAGCCTCTCTATATTCACTGCAAGTAACATGACAGAAAGGGTGTGAAACGTCAACAGGACGATGAGGGTCCGGGGGGGGGGGGGGGGGAGGTGGTTGAAGGTTTGGGGGGTGGAGGAGGTGTAGAGGACGAGGGTCCGGGGGGATTGAGGACGAGGGTCTTCTGTGCAGCGTCGCTTCCTGCAGGATCAGCGGCTGTTGGGGGGCCGGTGCCGTCTGCTGTGGATGGGCCAAAGTTTCACAAGCTTCTATAAAACTATTTCTCATCCTTTGTGAGACCTCCGCTTGCTGTCAGTGAATATATTCAAAGCCCCAACTCTCATCCCATCAGCTGAAAAGTGACAGCAGTGATGAGGAGAGGAGTGCGGTGCAGCCGCCTCCTGAACCGATGACACAAGCAGAGGGGCCGGCGGGGGAGGGGCCCGGAGCCACATGGATGATGGGAGGAGAAGTGTCAGCTGCTGATCACTGACTCATCCGCACAGAACCACATGCAGGAAATGACTGAACAGGAAGTGAGGAACCAGCGGAGGGGAGGGACGGCAGCGGGTGACGAAGGGTCAGGGGCCGGCACCACACAACCCAGACGAGCAGCCGCAATAATGGGGCCTGGTAGCGGCCAGAACTGGGGGGGGAGGGCTCAAACAGCCTCAAATATAACGTGGTCGCCCAGACCCTAAAATCTAAAAACCCAAAATCCAAAGAGATTGCAGAACCATGGAGCGGGGAACCCTGCCCCACACGCCAGAAGAAGGGGGGGGGGAAATCAGAGGACCCTGCCCCACACGCCGGGGGAAGGGGGGGGGGAATCAGAGGACCCTGCCCCGCATGCCAGGGGAAGGGGGGGGGAAATCAGAGGACCCTGCCCCACACGCCAGGGGAAGGGGGGGGAAATCAGAGGACCCTGCCCCGCATGCCAGGGGAAGAGGGGGGGGAAATCGGAGGACCCTGCCCCACACGCCAGGGGAAGGGGGGGGGGAAATCAGAGGACCCTGCCCCACACGCCGGGGGAAGGGGGGGGGGGGGGAAATCAGAGGACCCTGCCCCGCATGCCAGGGGAAGGGGGGGGGAAATCAGAGGACCCTGCCCCACACGCCGGGGGAAGGGGGGGGGGGGAATCAGAGGACCCTGCCCCGCATGCCAGGGGAAGGGGGGGGGAAATCGGAGGACCCTGCCCCACACGCCGGGGAAAAAAATCGGAGGACCCTGCCCCACACGCCGGGGGAAGGGGGGGGGGAGAAATCGGAGGACCCTGCCCCACACGCCGGGGAAAGGGGGGGAAAAATCGGAGGACCCTGCCCCACACGCCGGGGAAAGGGGGGGGAAAATCGGAGGACCCTGCCCCACACGCCGGGGAAAGGGGGGGGAGAATCGGAGGACCCTGCCCCACACGCCGGGGGAAGGGGGGGGGAAAATCGGAGGACCCTGCCCCACACGCCGGGGGAAGGGGGGGGAGAATCGGAGGACCCTGCCCCACACGCCGGGGAAAGGGGGGGGAGAATCGGAGGACCCTGCCCCACACGCCGGGGGAAGGGGGGGGAAAATCGGAGGACCCTGCCCCACACGCCGGGGGAAGGGGGGGGGAAAATCGGAGGACCCTGCCCCACACGCCGGGGGAAGGGGGGGGGGAAATCGGAGGACCCTGCCCCACACGCCGGGGAAAAAAATCGGAGGACCCTGCCCCACACGCCGGGGAAAGGGGGGGGAGAATCGGAGGACCCTGCCCCACACGCCGGGGGAAGGGGGGGGGAAAATCGGAGGACCCTGCCCCACACGCCGGGGAAAGGGGGGGGAGAATCGGAGGACCCTGCCCCACACGCCGGGGGAAGGGGGGGGGAAAATCGGAGGACCCTGCCCCACACGCCGGGGGAAGGGGGGGGAGAATCGGAGGACCCTGCCCCACACGCCGGGGAAAGGGGGGGGAGAATCGGAGGACCCTGCCCCACACGCCGGGGGAAGGGGGGGGAAAATCGGAGGACCCTGCCCCACACGCCGGGGGAAGGGGGGGGGGAAATCGGAGGACCCTGCCCCACACGCCGGGGGAAGGGGGGGGGAAATCGGAGGACCCTGCCCCACACGCCGGGGAAAAAAATCGGAGGACCCTGCCCCACACGCCGGGGAAAGGGGGGGGGACAATCGGAGGACCCTGCCCCACACGCCGGGGGAAGGGGGGGGGAGAAATCGGAGGACCCTGCCCCACACGCCGGGGAAAGGGGGGGAAAAAATCGGAGGACCCTGCCCCACACGCCGGGGAAAGGGGGGGGGAAAATCGGAGGACCCTGCCCCACACGCCGGGGAAAGGGGGGGGAGAATCGGAGGACCCTGCCCCACACGCCGGGGGAAGGGGGGGGGAAAATCGGAGGACCCTGCCCCACACGCCGGGGGAAGGGGGGGGAGAATCGGAGGACCCTGCCCCACACGCCGGGGAAAGGGGGGGGAGAATCGGAGGACCCTGCCCCACACGCCGGGGGAAGGGGGGGGAAAATCGGAGGACCCTGCCCCACACGCCGGGGGAAGGGGGGGGGAAAATCGGAGGACCCTGCCCCACACGCCGGGGGAAGGGGGGGGAAAATCGGAGGACCCTGCCCCACACGCCGGGGGAAGGGGGGGGGAAAATCGGAGGACCCTGCCCCACACGCCGGGGGAAGGGGGGGGGAAATCGGAGGACCCTGCCCCACACGCCGGGGGAAGGGGGGGAAAATCGGAGGACCCTGCCCCACACGCCGGGGGAAGGGGGGGAAAATCGGAGGACCCTGCCCCACACGCCGGGGGAAGGGGGGGGAAATCGGAGGACCCTGCCCCACACGCCGGGGGAAGGGGGGGGAAATCGGAGGACCCTGCCCCACACGCCGGGGGAAGGGGGGGGAAATCGGAGGACCCTGCCCCACACGCCGGGGGAAGGGGGGGGGAAATCGGAGGACCCTGCCCCACACGCCGGGGGAAGGGGGGGGAAATCGGAGGACCCTGCCCCACACGCCGGGGGAAGGGGGGGGAAATCGGAGGACCCTGCCCCACACGCCGGGGGATGGCCTGCAGAGCCGTTCAAGGATGGAGCAGAGGGAACCATAGTCTATGGGAGTACCGGAAACAGCGGAGTGCTGCACCTGGGTGTCTCCACCGACCCATGGCACCAGGAGGGGAGGGGGCACCAGGAGGGGAGGGGGCACCCCCTGCCAATAAATAACTGCAGATTCTGGGTACCGGCCTTTAATAGCAGAACTCTTGTCCTGATGAGGGGTCTGAGCAGTGACCCCCGACTTGTGCAGAGTTTGGGGGTTCACCTCCTCATTCTTGTGCAGAGGACTTCACTGAGCGCCGTGAGGTTCCGTTTTTTCCATCATGACGCGATTTCGCGATACGAGTACAGACCATCCATCTATCCTGCTGCCGCCACCAACACCGCGCAACCGCCATCACCACGCAACCGCCGCCACCGCGGAGCTGACACTGATCAGGAAGCGCAGCGGCAAAGACCCCGGAATAGTGGATAAGCGGCATCAGCAGAGTCAGGATCGTCCTCACCAATAGTAACCAGCGGTGGCAAACACCTAGAAAAGCGCAGAGCGGAGGCCTCACAGATCACGTGACTAGAGGAAGCGCAGCCGCCACAACACAGCGCAAAGGAGGATCACGTGACCGAAGTAGCCCCGTGTAACGGAGCGGACACCAGATTACACACCGCGCGCTGCAATGTCTCATCTCTGCTGGCTGTCAGTGAATAGTAACAGTCACATCCAGAGCTTGTTACAATGTATCAGTCCGGCTGTGAAGCTCACGGAGGATTTACTCGATGTTACATTGTAACAAGCTCTCAGCTGCCACAAGAATTCCACCTCTGGAAATGCACAAAAAGGCAGCGGCAGAGATCAGCACCGAATTCTCATCATTGCCCCGGAAGATTCCATTACATTCTGCATCTGCCCCATCGATTGGGGACAACCCCGGGGGGGGGGGTTGAGAAGACATGAGGGGGGAGGGTGGGGTGTCGCATCGGTGGAGGGTAACATGGGCGGCCACCCAAGGGGGAAGGTAGCCCAGGATGAGGACGACAACGACACCAGGGACGACCACACGAGGAGGAATGGGATGACAACGACACCAGGGACGACCACACGAGGAGGAATGGGATGACGGCGGCACTCGGGGCAACCACACGAAGGGGGGGGGGCCGGCGGCACTCGGGGCAACCACACGAAGGGGGGGGCCGGCGGCACTCGGGGCAACCACACGAAGGGGGGGGCCGGCGGCACTCGGGGCAACCACACGAAGGGGGGGGCCGGCGGCACTCGGGGCAACCACACAAAGGGGGGGGCCGGCGGCACTCGGGGCAACCACACAAAGGGGGGGGCCGGCGGCACTCGGGGCAACCACACAAAGGGGGGGGCCGGCGGCACTCGGGGCAACCACACAAAGGGGGGGGCCGGCGGCACTCGGGGCAACCACACAAAGGGGGGGGCCGGCGGCACTCGGGGCAACCACACAAAGGGGGGGGCCGGCGGCACTCGGGGCAACCACACAAAGGGGGGGGCCGGCGGCACTCGGGGCAACCACACAAAGGGGGGGGCCGGCGGCACTCGGGCAACCACACGAAGGGGGGGGCCGGCGGCACTCGGGGCAACCACACGAAGGGGGGGGCCGGCGGCACTCGGGGCAACCACACGAAGGGGGGGGCCGGCGGCACTCGGGGCAACCACACGAAGGGGGGGGCCGGCGGCACTCGGGGCAACCACACGAAGGGGGGGGGCCGGCGGCACTCGGGGCAACCACACGAAGGGGGGGGCCGGCGGCACTCGGGGCAACCACACGAAGGGGGGGGCCGGCGGCACTCGGGGCAACCACACGAAGGGGGGGGCCGGCGGCACTCGGGGCAACCACACGAAGGGGGGGGCCGGCGGCACTCGGGGCAACCACACGAAGGGGGGGCCGCGGCACTCGGGGCAACCACACGAAGGGGGGGGCCGGCGGCACTCGGGGCAACCACACGAAGGGGGGGGCCGGCGGCACTCGGGGCAACCACACGAAGGGGGGGGCCGGCGGCACTCGGGGCAACCACACGAAGGGGGGGGCCGGCGGCACTCGGGGCAACCACACGAAGGGGGGGGCCGGCGGCACTCGGGGCAACCACACGAAGGGGGGGGCCGGCGGCACTCGGGGCAACCACACGAAGGGGGGGGCCGGCGGCACTCGGGGCAACCACACGAAGGGGGGGGCCGGCGGCACTCGGGGCAACCACACGAAGGGGGGGGCCGGCGGCACTCGGGGCAACCACACGAAGGGGGGGGCCGGCGGCACTCGGGGCAACCACACGAAGGGGGGGGCCGGCGGCACTCGGGGCAACCACACGAAGGGGGGGGCCGGCGGCACTCGGGGCAACCACACGAAGGGGGGGGCCGGCGGCACTCGGGGCAACCACACGAAGGGGGGGGCCGGCGGCACTCGGGGCAACCACACGAAGGGGGGGGCCGGCGGCACTCGGGGCAACCACACGAAGGGGGGGGCCGGCGGCACTCGGGGCAACCACACGAAGGGGGGGGCCGGCGGCACTCGGGGCAACCACACGAAGGGGGGGGCCGGCGGCACTCGGGGCAACCACACGAAGGGGGGGGCCGGCGGCACTCGGGGCAACCACACGAAGGGGGGGGCCGGCGGCACTCGGGGCAACCACACGAAGGGGGGGGCCGGCGGCACTCGGGGCAACCACACGAAGGGGGGGGCCGGCGGCACTCGGGGCAACCACACGAAGGGGGGGGCCGGCGGCACTCGGGGCAACCACACGAAGGGGGGGGCCGGCGGCACTCGGGCAACCACACGAAGGGGGGGGCCGGCGGCACTCGGGGCAACCACACGAAGGGGGGGGCCGGCGGCACTCGGGGCAACCACACGAAGGGGGGGCCGCGGCACTCGGGGCAACCACACGAAGGGGGGGGGCCGGCGGCACTCGGGGCAACCACACGAAGGGGGGGCCGGCGGCACTCGGGGCAACCACACGAAGGGGGGGGGCCGGCGGCACTCGGGGCAACCACACGAAGGGGGGGGCCGGCGGCACTCGGGGCAACCACACGAAGGGGGGGCCGGCGGCACTCGGGGCAACCACACGAAGGGGGGGGCCGGCGGCACTCGGGGCAACCACACGAAGGGGGGGGCCGGCGGCACTCGGGGCAACCACACGAAGGGGGGGGCCGGCGGCACTCGGGGCAACCACACGAAGGGGGGGGCCGGGCGGCACTCGGGGCAACCACACGAAGGGGGGGGCCGGCGGCACTCGGGGCAACCACACGAAGGGGGGGGCCGGCGGCACTCGGGGCAACCACACGAAGGGGGGGGGCCGGCGGCACTCGGGGCAACCACACGAAGGGGGGGGCCGGCGGCACTCGGGGCAACCACACGAAGGGGGGGGCGGCGGCACTCGGGGCAACCACACGAAGGGGGGGGCCGGCGGCACTCGGGGCAACCACACGAAGGGGGGGGCCGGCGGCACTCGGGCAACCACACGAAGGGGGGGCCGGCGGCACTCGGGGCAACCACACGAAGGGGGGGGCCGGCGGCACTCGGGGCAACCACACGAAGGGGGGGGGCCGGCGGCACTCGGGGCAACCACACGAAGGGGGGGGCCGGCGGCACTCGGGGCAACCACACGAAGGGGGGGGCCGGCGGCACTCGGGGCAACCACACGAAGGGGGGGGCCGGCGGCACTCGGGGCAACCACACGAAGGGGGGGGCCGGCGGCACTCGGGGCAACCACACGAAGGGGGGGGCCGGCGGCACTCGGGGCAACCACACGAAGGGGGGGGCCGGCGGCACTCGGGGCAACCACACGAAGGGGGGGGCCGGCGGCACTCGGGGCAACCACACGAAGGGGGGGGCCGGCGGCACTCGGGGCAACCACACGAAGGGGGGGCCGGCGGCACTCGGGGCAACCACACGAAGGGGGGGGGCCGGCGGCACTCGGGGCAACCACACGAAGGGGGGGGCCGGCGGCACTCGGGGCAACCACACGAAGGGGGGGGCCGGCGGCACTCGGGGCAACCACACGAAGGGGGGGGCCGGCGGCACTCGGGGCAACCACACGAAGGGGGGGGCCGGCGGCACTCGGGGCAACCACACGAAGGGGGGGCCGGCGGCACTCGGGGCAACCACACGAAGGGGGGGGCCGGCGGCACTCGGGGCAACCACACGAAGGGGGGGGCCGGCGGCACTCGGGGCAACCACACGAAGGGGGGGGCCGGCGGCACTCGGGGCAACCACACGAAGGGGGGGGCCGGCGGCACTCGGGGCAACCACACGAAGGGGGGGGCCGGCGGCACTCGGGGCAACCACACGAAGGGGGGGGCCGGCGGCACTCGGGGCAACCACACGAAGGGGGGGGCCGGCGGCACTCGGGGCAACCACACGAAGGGGGGGGCCGGCGGCACTCGGGGCAACCACACGAAGGGGGGGGCCGGCGGCACTCGGGGCAACCACACGAAGGGGGGGGCCGGCGGCACTCGGGGCAACCACACGAAGGGGGGGGCCGGCGGCACTCGGGGCAACCACACGAAGGGGGGGGCCGGCGGCACTCGGGGCAACCACACGAAGGGGGGGGCCGGCGGCACTCGGGGCAACCACACGAAGGGGGGGGCCGGCGGCACTCGGGGCAACCACACGAAGGGGGGGGCCGGCGGCACTCGGGGCAACCACACGAAGGGGGGGGCCGGCGGCACTCGGGGCAACCACACGAAGGGGGGGGCCGGCGGCACTCGGGGCAACCACACGAAGGGGGGGGGCCGGCGGCACTCGGGGCAACCACACGAAGGGGGGGGCCGGCGGCACTCGGGGCAACCACACGAAGGGGGGGGCCGGCGGCACTCGGGGCAACCACACGAAGGGGGGGGCCGGCGGCACTCGGGGCAACCACACGAAGGGGGGGGGCCGGCGGCACTCGGGGCAACCACACGAAGGGGGGGGCCGGCGGCACTCGGGGCAACCACACGAAGGGGGGGGCCGGCGGCACTCGGGGCAACCACACGAAGGGGGGGGCCGGCGGCACTCGGGGCAACCACACGAAGGGGGGGGCCGGCGGCACTCGGGGCAACCACACGAAGGGGGGGGCCGGCGGCACTCGGGGCAACCACACGAAGGGGGGGGCCGGCGGCACTCGGGGCAACCACACGAAGGGGGGGGCCGGCGGCACTCGGGGCAACCACACGAAGGGGGGGGCCGGCGGCACTCGGGGCAACCACACGAAGGGGGGGGCCGGCGGCACTCGGGGCAACCACACGAAGGGGGGGGCCGGCGGCACTCGGGGCAACCACACGAAGGGGGGGGCCGGCGGCACTCGGGGCAACCACACGAAGGGGGGGGCCGGCGGCACTCGGGGCAACCACACGAAGGGGGGGGCCGGCGGCACTCGGGGCAACCACACGAAGGGGGGGGCCGGCGGCACTCGGGGCAACCACACGAAGGGGGGGGCCGGCGGCACTCGGGCAACCACACGAAGGGGGGGGCCGGCGGCACTCGGGGCAACCACACGAAGGGGGGGGCCGGCGGCACTCGGGGCAACCACACGAAGGGGGGGGCCGGCGGCACTCGGGGCAACCACACGAAGGGGGGGGCCGGCGGCACTCGGGGCAACCACACGAAGGGGGGGGCCGGCGGCACTCGGGGCAACCACACGAAGGGGGGGGCCGGCGGCACTCGGGGCAACCACACGAAGGGGGGGGCCGGCGGCACTCGGGGCAACCACACGAAGGGGGGGGCCGGCGGCACTCGGGCAACCACACGAAGGGGGGGGCCGGCGGCACTCGGGGCAACCACACGAAGGGGGGGGCCGGCGGCACTCGGGGCAACCACACGAAGGGGGGGGCCGGCGGCACTCGGGGCAACCACACGAAGGGGGGGGCCGGCGGCACTCGGGGCAACCACACGAAGGGGGGGGCCGGCGGCACTCGGGGCAACCACACGAAGGGGGGGGCCGGCGGCACTCGGGGCAACCACACGAAGGGGGGGGCCGGCGGCACTCGGGGCAACCACACGAAGGGGGGGGCCGGCGGCACTCGGGGCAACCACACGAAGGGGGGGGCCGGCGGCACTCGGGGCAACCACACGAAGGGGGGGGCCGGCGGCACTCGGGGCAACCACACGAAGGGGGGGGCCGGCGGCACTCGGGGCAACCACACGAAGGGGGGGGCCGGCGGCACTCGGGGCAACCACACGAAGGGGGGGGCCGGCGGCACTCGGGGCAACCACACGAAGGGGGGGGCCGGCGGCACTCGGGGCAACCACACGAAGGGGGGGGCCGGCGGCACTCGGGGCAACCACACGAAGGGGGGGGCCGGCGGCACTCGGGGCAACCACACGAAGGGGGGGGCCGGCGGCACTCGGGGCAACCACACGAAGGGGGGGGCCGGCGGCACTCGGGGCAACCACACGAAGGGGGGGGCCGGCGGCACTCGGGGCAACCACACGAAGGGGGGGGCCGGCGGCACTCGGGGCAACCACACGAAGGGGGGGGCCGGCGGCACTCGGGGCAACCACACGAAGGGGGGGGCCGGCGGCACTCGGGGCAACCACACGAAGGGGGGGGCCGGCGGCACTCGGGGCAACCACACGAAGGGGGGGGCCGGCGGCACTCGGGGCAACCACACGAAGGGGGGGGCCGGCGGCACTCGGGGCAACCACACGAAGGGGGGGGCCGGCGGCACTCGGGGCAACCACACGAAGGGGGGGGCCGGCGGCACTCGGGGCAACCACACGAAGGGGGGGGCCGGCGGCACTCGGGGCAACCACACGAAGGGGGGGGCCGGCGGCACTCGGGGCAACCACACGAAGGGGGGGGCCGGCGGCACTCGGGGCAACCACACGAAGGGGGGGGCCGGCGGCACTCGGGGCAACCACACGAAGGGGGGGGCCGGCGGCACTCGGGGCAACCACACGAAGGGGGGGGCCGGCGGCACTCGGGGCAACCACACGAAGGGGGGGGCCGGCGGCACTCGGGGCAACCACACGAAGGGGGGGGCCGGCGGCACTCGGGGCAACCACACGAAGGGGGGGGCCGGCGGCACTCGGGGCAACCACACGAAGGGGGGGGCCGGCGGCACTCGGGGCAACCACACGAAGGGGGGGGCCGGCGGCACTCGGGGCAACCACACGAAGGGGGGGGCCGGCGGCACTCGGGGCAACCACACGAAGGGGGGGGCCGGCGGCACTCGGGGCAACCACACGAAGGGGGGGGCCGGCGGCACTCGGGGCAACCACACGAAGGGGGGGGCCGGCGGCACTCGGGGCAACCACACGAAGGGGGGGGCCGGCGGCACTCGGGGCAACCACACGAAGGGGGGGGCCGGCGGCACTCGGGGCAACCACACGAAGGGGGGGGCCGGCGGCACTCGGGGCAACCACACGAAGGGGGGGGCCGGCGGCACTCGGGGCAACCACACGAAGGGGGGGGCCGGCGGCACTCGGGGCAACCACACGAAGGGGGGGGGCCGGCGGCACTCGGGGCAACCACACGAAGGGGGGGGCCGGCGGCACTCGGGGCAACCACACGAAGGGGGGGGCCGGCGGCACTCGGGGCAACCACACGAAGGGGGGGGCCGGCGGCACTCGGGGCAACCACACGAAGGGGGGGGCCGGCGGCACTCGGGGCAACCACACGAAGGGGGGGGCCGGCGGCACTCGGGGCAACCACACGAAGGGGGGGGCCGGCGGCACTCGGGGCAACCACACGAAGGGGGGGGCCGGCGGCACTCGGGGCAACCACACGAAGGGGGGGGCCGGCGGCACTCGGGGCAACCACACGAAGGGGGGGGCCGGCGGCACTCGGGGCAACCACACGAAGGGGGGGGCCGGCGGCACTCGGGGCAACCACACGAAGGGGGGGGCCGGCGGCACTCGGGGCAACCACACGAAGGGGGGGGCCGGCGGCACTCGGGGCAACCACACGAAGGGGGGGGCCGGCGGCACTCGGGGCAACCACACGAAGGGGGGGGCCGGCGGCACTCGGGGCAACCACACGAAGGGGGGGGCCGGCGGCACTCGGGGCAACCACACGAAGGGGGGGGCCGGCGGCACTCGGGGCAACCACACGAAGGGGGGGGCCGGCGGCACTCGGGGCAACCACACGAAGGGGGGGGCCGGCGGCACTCGGGGCAACCACACGAAGGGGGGGGCCGGCGGCACTCGGGGCAACCACACGAAGGGGGGGGCCGGCGGCACTCGGGGCAACCACACGAAGGGGGGGGCCGGCGGCACTCGGGGCAACCACACGAAGGGGGGGGCCGGCGGCACTCGGGGGCAACCACACGAAGGGGGGGGCCGGCGGCACTCGGGGCAACCACACGAAGGGGGGGGCCGGCGGCACTCGGGGCAACCACACGAAGGGGGGGGGCCGGCGGCACTCGGGGCAACCACACGAAGGGGGGGGCCGGCGGCACTCGGGGCAACCACACGAAGGGGGGGGGCCGGCGGCACTCGGGGCAACCACACGAAGGGGGGGGCCGGCGGCACTCGGGGCAACCACACGAAGGGGGGGGGCCGGCGGCACTCGGGGCAACCACACGAAGGGGGGGCCGGCGGCACTCGGGGCAACCACACGAAGGGGGGGGCCGGCGGCACTCGGGGCAACCACACGAAGGGGGGGGCCGGCGGCACTCGGGGCAACCACACGAAGGGGGGGGCCGGCGGCACTCGGGGCAACCACACGAAGGGGGGGGGCCGGCGGCACTCGGGGCAACCACACGAAGGGGGGGGCCGGCGGCACTCGGGGCAACCACACGAAGGGGGGGGCCGGCGGCACTCGGGGGCAACCACACGAAGGGGGGGGCCGGCGGGCACTCGGGGGCAACCACACGAAGGGGGGGGGCCGGCGGCACTCGGGGGCAACCACACGAAGGGGGGGGCCGGCGGCACTCGGGGC